>NC_141280.1:10155000-10267500 GCF_054856545.1 Hippocampus guttulatus | reverse complement strand
GTGTAGGTGTTGGAGGACTTGGGTGATGTGGTCTCTGGCGTGGGAGTGGGTGAGGAGACGGGCAGGAGAATTTTGCATGCAATGAAGTTTGTGGAGGGTTTTGGTGGGTAAGTTGTAGAAGATGCTGTTGCAGTTGTCGGGTCTTGAGGTGGTAAGGGCGAATGCGGGCGATATTTTTGTGGTGAAAGAAAGCAGTTTTGGTGATGTGGGTTGGATCAAAGATGACGCTACCATAAAATTGTGGAGGATGTGACAAGATTTGAAGATCCCAGAAATGCAGACTCAGATCAATTATGATAACAAAAAATAAATGTATTTAGGGAAAAGTGAGAGACCAACAAAGTACAAACAGAAATCGCTGGCGACACACAGCCAGATAAATCCAATGAGAACAAAAAGCGCTTCCAAGGAAAAATTGATCACCGAAAATCCACCAAACGAAATGACAAACACACGAACGTCAAACTTGTCAAAAATAGCTTGATAAAGAAATTACGTACAAAATCAAAATCTATCAAGGCTAAAGCGACCATGAGCGAGAGCACGAGGTCTAGAAAACGGCACTTGGGCATGAACAGCGATCAAGGTCAATTATCCGACAAAGAGAAGCAGAAGTCGGAGTCGTTAAATACAAAGAAGCTTGATTGCATGACAAGACGCGGGTACACGGTGACGCCCAACACTCCGGTTGATGTTGAAACAAAAACAAAAACAAAGCAGAGCAGAACATGACAGGTTTGGTGTTTGGAGACCGCGTGTTGAAACTGGCAAGTTTCATGCTGAGAATTCTGGTGCGTTGTGAAGATTTGGCTATTGTGGTGGGAAAGTGAGTGGTAATGAGACCAAAATGACGGGAGGGTGTTGACTGAGTGGTAGGAGTAAATAAACATGTACTGGAAGCCATAATGGGGATAACAGGGTGGGATGTTGAGGTGATTGCCTTTGTTAGCAGAATTAACACTGTGATTGGAGGTGTCTGTGATGGTGTGAATGGGGTAGCTGAAGGTTGTAGTGACATGTGGGGCCAGTAGGGGGCGGAGTTGTTCACAGGAAATGGAGTTAAGAGGTGGCAGAGTAGAAGAAGAGAAGAGAGGGGTGGGGGTGGCGGGGAGGAGTGTGTGTGGAGTAAATAGTAAGTCACATGGATATGAGTGGACAGCGTGCTATATGTTAGCCACGAGGGTGCGGCTACCTCATTTGTTGGGGTGGATGCTGTCCTGTTTTAAAACAGGAGAGGCGGTCCCAATAGAAGTCAAACCTCTTTTTTTTTTGTTATTAAACTTTTAATTGAAATTTTTAAACAGTTCGAAAAAAGGAAAACACGGTCACATGTTTAAATACATAGAACATCATCAGTTCCGGGCATCAAAATAGAACATACATCACATAAACATCCCGGTGAAACGGGTTACAACTCCTGCACTTCCACACAAACCTTGGTTTTTGAACGTCTCTGTTATCGACCAAATCGAATTTCGACCAGAAAATTTGAGAATTTTACACCTCAGATTACGACCAAAAACCAGTTTTCGACCAAACTGAGCAAACCCGAATACGCCACTCGACTCCTCTTGGCTTCCTTACACGAGGAAGTGTCGTGTCACGTTCATTGTAAGCAGATGTGTTTGTTGTGATTTACCGTATTGGCCCGAATATAAGACGGTGTTTTTGCATTGAAATAAGACTGAAAAAGTGGGTGTTGTCTTATATTCGGGGTCTAGACATTATACCCATTCACGACGCTAGATGGCGCCAGATATCATTGAAGCGAATGCTGAACTTGACTCCCCAGGCCAAAGTGAACCCCTGTCATGAAGAATAAAAATAAAAATAGCGGTAAGAAAGAAAAGAGAAGAAAATAATAGAAGAGACAACAGAAAATGGAGAAACGTAGCGACAATCTGGAGAAAAGTGGGTCGAAGATCGGCCAGGTTAACCGGCAGCTGAGGAGAAGTTATGATGTCATTTACATTTCAAAAACCAGATGCCATTCATTTACGAATGTGATTGCACTTTAGCTTACATATTTAAATGTTCAGATATTAAGATTTGCATGAGGCAAAATAACATGCTTTTTCTCTCAAATATATTGTTAGAATCATTTGTTTCAGATGTACTGTAATTATTTTCTGTATAAAAATTAATTTGGTGTTCAAAAAGTATTTTTTCAAACTTGAGTCTTGAAAAAAGACTCAAGTTTGAGTCTTCTTATAATCAGGGCCGTCTTATATTCGGGCCAATACGGTAATTTAAATTTAAATCTGATTGTTATTTTGTTATTTCTGCACAGTTGTATTAGCCCCTAATCATGGGCTAATGAAATAGTTTCGGATTTCGAACAAATCGCTTTTCGAACAGCCTTCTGGAACGGATTATGGTCGAAAACCGAGATATGACTATATTGAGAAAAACACCATTGTGGGACCGACAGGTGGACTGGAGCCAGGTGTGGAGACTGAGGATTCTGCTAAAACAAGCTGAGCCCCGGCCAAGCGGTAGAAAGGGACCATTGACTTACCGCAACTGTCCCAAAAATAGAAAAGGTGTTTAGAATCGGCTTTGGTGAGCTCGGACTGCTGGACGGCAGTGTCATTTGTTCCTGCGTGAACAATGACTCCCTGGATGGAGGCAGGCAATTTAGCAGTTAGCGTCATGCTAATGCTAACACATATAGTAACAGGGAATGCATATGTAACCCTTTCGACGATGGATATTTGAACACAAATATATACCGTATTTTCCGGACTTTAAGTCACAGTTTTTTTCATAGTTTGGCCGGGGGTGCGACTTATACTCTGGAGCGACTTATGTGTGAAATTATTAACATATGATTATCTCATTTCACATGTTATTTTCACATTAAACCACAAGAGGGCGCTCTCGGCCTTTGTTGACAAATCGACGATGAGTCTGACGTAAGCGACGTGGAAGAGGAAGCGGCGCATCGCCTACCTCCAGAGTTAGGGGGAGTTGTTTAAAAGTGACACCGAGGATGAAGATTTCATTGGATTTACTGATTTGGAGTGATAGTTTGGTAAACTTCTTCTTTATGCTAGAGTTATTTGAATAACTCTTAATATGTTACGTCGTTACTGACACTACCAGGCATGTCAGTCATGTAACGTTAGTCTACCGTACACTTATTCAGCCTGTTGTTCTCTATTTTATTTTTATTTTAAATTGCCTTTCAAGATGACATGTATGTTTTTGGTGTTGGATTCTATCAAATATATTTCCCCCTAAAATGCGACTTATACTCCAGTGCGACTTATACAGTAGATGTTTTTTCCTTCTTAATTATGCATTATTTGGCTGATGCGATTTATAATCCGGAGCGACGTATAAACTGAAATATACGGTATATATTCACATGACACAGTGCATTTCTTGGTCTTAGTTTTGCCTTTTTTTGTTGCTGTTTATTTGTTGCTGTGAAAAAGGGAGTGTGCCACCTGTGTGTTGGGCAGACAGTTTGGGCGCGTGTCCAACGTGTCTGAATCCGACTAAATGCGGCGGCTGCGCTGCGTCGTCACACTCCCCGGATCGTTTTTTCACGCTCTTAAAAATAGAATGAGACCGAACGCCATATGCCAAATGAACGTGACAGCGACACAATGCGCGGATTTAAGCGACACGAGCTTTTCACCATTTGCACCCGTCGCACTGCATGCTGGCAAACAAGCGTGACAGGAACAGCTAAAAAAAAAAATAAGTAAATAAATAAATGTGATGTTTTTATTGCTGCTGGATTTGTCATCACTGCAGTCGTGACTTGACTTATATTTTTTATTTATTGCGTTGCCTTACGAGTCCAAATTTGATACACAAGCACTGTATGGTGGTGTTTTCAACACACTTTGCTATATGCTAACAACCATCGTAACAATTGTATTGTTAGATTGAGTTGTTGCTAAGGGGACAGCTTTGGGTGAGGGAACCGGAAGTGACGTGTGTTCTCCCCGATGTTACGAGACTGATTTCCGTACATGTGCTTCCAGTGTTAGGCCAATTAAAGTCAAGAAAGAAAATGATTTAACCATCCACTCTGTTTAGTGAGAACAGAACAGAGCGAAACAACCATTAGCATCTAAGTTCCGGTGCCTTTCGTGGACTGAAAAGTGACATTCATCCTTTTCCTTCCCCGTTCAACTTCTTTGACGACAGGAAGGCGAAAGCATCCCACACCGTGTCGCTGCCCACCTTCATTGCATCATGCACGCGCGCGCACACGCGGCCAATTTTCTCCATTTGGCTCGTTAACGCTTTATGACTTCGGGTCGTCTTTCTTGATTGTCTTGAACGCCCATAAATACACGCGAGCCAATACTGCTTGCCGCGCGCACACATGCAGTTGTTTCAACAAAAAAAAAGAAAATCCCTCATTCTTCATTGTTTCTGTGTGCGTGCGTGCGTGTGTGTGTGTGCCTGGGCGTGTGTGCGTGCGTGCACCCAACCAGAAAATAAAGCCTTATTGAGGATGAAATGGGATTTTAAATTGGCTGAGCCTCAACCCGACGGCAGCGCGTGAAACTTCTGACAATGTCACCGACACACACACACACGCACACGCACACACACACACAGTTTCATGTCAGTGAATATTGATCAGAGCATTTAGTTGAAACAGAATAGAACACGGGCTTGCCTAACAAGCTCATTTGCACATGCAGGCAGGCAGGATGCTGACTCACTTCCTGTCTGCTGTGGCGCGGCCGTCTTGTTAGAAGGTTACGTCCCCGTGCGACAGCAACACCAATTGCCGGCTCGGAAACGAAGATGCGTACAGAAGAGATGAGGGATCTTTATTTTTTTATGTTGCGCTCGTCACATAGTCCATGTTCAAAAAACACACACAAACCTAAAACTCTAACTCAAGCTAGACTGAAGCCAATCTTTTTTTTTTTTTTTTTAAGTGGACAAAAAAAATGAAGAAAAGGCATTCTGAAAAAGGAATTGAACAGAATGAAAATAAAGAAACGTCAAACGGAACAAAGCACGATGGTTAACGCTGCTGTGTGTGCGCGTCAGGTCTGATCCGGTCTCGGGTCTTCGGCGCCGATGCGGCCAGCGCAAAGGTCTTGGCCTTCCTGGACAGCCACTGCGAGGTCAACAAGGACTGGCTGCCGCCCCTCCTTCACAGGATCCAGCAGGTCTGCGCCTCGCCGCAAAGCAGGCGCCTCCTCGCCTTTCTTCATTCGATGGCTTTTCCCGCGCGCCGGCTTGTCAGGCTACTTCCTTTACTCGGGATCCTCACTTCCCTCCTTCCTCTTCCTTTGTTTCATGTTTCTTTTTCATCTTTTCAGGCTTCCTTCTCATCAGGCTTCTTTGCCTTCAGTCTTCATTTCTGTTGCTTGCTCACCTGACGTGTCTTCCTTCTCTGCGCCTGTCCTCCAAACCCCAGCGAGATGTTTTTTTACCCTGACATCAATGACCTTTCCGCTCTGAGACATGCGTCTCTCTCACCTCCTTTTTTAACTCATTCAGTACCAGCCAATTCCGTACCAAGTCTGAAAAGACGTTTAAAAACGTCTTTGGGAGTGAATGAGTTAAAATAAGATAAGATAAGAAAACCTTTATTTGTCTCACAGTGTAGAAATTCTACAGCAGCGGAATTTGGAGGGAAGAAAGTAGAAAAAAAAACATGAAGTATTTGCATGCACAACATCTGAACATGCGTCATCCATATTCTGTCTCAGTGGGTGTGCGTGAGATGGAAGAGTCACGCATCATGCGGCGTTGGCGGTCTGCACTTTGTGTCGAGATGGAAATGCGGGTGTTGTTGATGGAGGGAGAGGCGGCTTCTTAAATGTTGTCAAGTCCGGCCGGCGGGTAGGGAAAGTTGCAACCCGAGAGACCCTTCCCGGAGCAAACAAGGCCTTGCTCTGGCCCCAAAGTGGGCAAAGTCCTTCTTTGTTAAATGAGAACAATATTTCTGGTCTCGTAACTTCATCCTTGTGTCGCTAAATAAATTTACTGTCAAAAACGTAAGCTCTAATGTTCACAAGTGACCCTAGTCTTGGTCTCAGATATCTAGAATTTGACATAGGCCCAGTATGAACCCTTCCATGCCCCCTGTAAACTGCTAACATAATAATCTGTCCATTGTCGTAACCGCTGTCCCTGAAAGTCTTAAATTGCGACTTTATGATCATCAGAATCACCAAAGATGACCTAAATGAGGTTTAACCTGAAAAATATTGAAGCTGGTGGCCTGGTGGTCTAGTGGTTAGCGCGTCGACCTCACTGTGCAGCTCCGGCCTCCCTGTGTGGAGTTTGCATGTTCTCCCCGGGCCTGCGTGGGTTTTCTCCGGGTGCTCCGGTTTCCTCCCCCATTCCAAAAACATGCATGGCAGGCTGATTGAACACTCAAAATTGTCCCGAGGTGTGATTGTGAGCACCAATGTTTGTTCGTCTCGGTGTGCCCTGCGATTGGCTGGCAACTGGTTCAGGGTGTCCCCCGCCTACTGCCCGAAGACGGCTGGGATAGGCTCCAGCAAACCCCCCCGACCCTTGTGAGGATCAGGAAAAATGGATGGATGGATGAATGTTGAAGCTCAGTCACAGATTTCAGACCTGACCGCAATGGAATCTCAAAAACCTAAAACCTGATTTAACATCACAGTTGCAGATCCAATCCCTGGTCCAGTCCTGCAACGGTTTGTCGTAAAAGCCGCTAGTATTCAAGAGGCTCCTTGCTGGAGGTAACGGTGAGCTTGTCGATTGAACAAAACTCGTCTCAGCCGTTTTTTCAATCGAACACGGAGGCGTCCAACTGGTTTTCAAGAGGCCAACTGTGTATAGCGGACACAACCGACGTCCTCTGCATGCGCAGGCCACAGCTAATGGCCCGCGACCATCCCACCTGCCGGCTAATATTATTGGCGGTCGTTTGAGCACGCTAATGGTGGCACGCGCCGCCATTAAAGCCGCCAGCTGCAGCCGGCTTTTCATCCCCGTCATGAGGCGACGGGACGCCACAGCCACTTTGGAGCCGGTCCACATCGTCTTTTAACGGCCACTCGGGATCTCATTTAAAGGTTAACGGGGGCGCTAGTGAGCCAGAAAGTTACAAAGGTTTCGCCGGGCCGATCTTTTATTGGATGTCACCGGGGAAAGTCGGGATGCCTTGAGCTCCGTCTGATATTAACAAGCTATAGCTGCGCTTACAAGCCCCAATTTACCATCCAAGCATGTCATGTGTTGCATGCCTGTCCACGTTTTGCGTTTTTTTTGTTTGCTTGTTTTTTTTTTTCACGTTTGTTCTTCTTTCAGGACCCGACCAGGGTGGTGAGCCCCGTCATTGACATCATCAACATGGACACCTTTGCCTACGTGGCCGCGTCGACTGATCTACGAGGAGGTACGCCAACACCACACACAACCACTTTGCCTTGTCTTCACCTGAAATTCATCCGACTCACAGCAAAAACCTCCGAAGATACTTGACTTTGCCTCGGCTCGATCTCCAAAATGTAAATCCTGATTTGGACCTGATCTCAAAGATTGACCGCCCGACCTGGGTTTAAAATCATGGACCTAAATCCTGACTCAGGCTTCCCCCTTTCAGCTGACAGCGGTCACGACAGTGGACAGTTTATCATGTGATCAGGTTACAGGGTGCATGAAAGGGTTAATATCACAAAGGCAAGGCATATCCTTTATCTTCATGTTTTTGTTTTTTTTGCTCATCAGGTTTTGACTGGAGTCTTCATTTCAAGTGGGAGGGCCTATCACCTGAGGAGAGGGATCGCCGCACCGACCCCACCCTGCCAATCAAGTACCACGCACACACACACGTGCACGCACACACACACACACACACACACACACACACACACACACACACACACAACTCAACTCAACTCAACTGTATTTATAGAGCACTTTCAAACAGCCATCGCTGCATACAAAGTGCTGTACATGGAGCAATTAACATATACAACAAACAGTAAAGCAAATCGGTAACAAAGACGGTAGAAAGCACCGAACAGCAAAACCAAGAACAAATCTAAGTCATGCTGAGTCAAATGCCAAAGAATACAAGTGAGTTTTGAGGCGGGTTTTAAAGATGGGTAGTGAGGAGGCTTGCCGAATGTTCAGTGGGAGGTCATTACAGAGAGAGGGACCAGCAACAATAAAGGGAAAGAAATTGCGAAATTTACGATCAGCATTCACTTTCACTTACATCAATTCTTGGATAATGTCTTTTATTTTGTTTCCTCCATTTTTCATTTTGATCACTTTTACCCTCTCTTCCAGCGTCAGAGCTCTTCTTGTCTTAGCTGCTTGACATCCAAAAGTCCGTTTTGTAGCCATTTTAGCTATGCAACGTTCTTGCTGCGTCTGAAACTAACAATAACAAATACTTCCTGGACTACTGCGCATGTGTAAACCAGTGTGGTGGTTTCTGTTGCCGTTTCCAAACAAAGCAGTAGAGGTCGCTGTTGGATTAGACTTTGTTGTAGTGAATCTCGTCGCGAGGCAAGAGCAGAGAAAAACATTTAGTAAAACGCAACGGGTTTTTTTCGTTGTCTGGGGGGCAGGAAAGTGGGAATGGTGTTAATGCATGAAGATTTTTTCACACTAGGGGGTATTTTCACCCATTTACAGTAGGTTTCGTTGTAGAGGAATTTCACTGTAACAGGACGCTGACGATTGTTGCCACTTGACAGGACGCCCATCATCGCCGGCGGCCTCTTTGTGATCGACAGCTCGTGGTTCAAGCACCTGGGCAAGTACGACACGGCCATGGATATCTGGGGCGGGGAGAACTTTGGTGAGTCATTTCACCGCACGCGCACCAATCAAACAAGTGCGTCAGCTGGTCAGATTCAGGGAGTTGTCGAGCGAACATGCTAACCAGGTGAGATGAAATCTCTGATTTCTGTGTGCGCACGTGCAGAAATCTCCTTCCGGGTGTGGCAGTGTGGCGGAAGCATGGAGATCATTCCGTGTAGCCGCGTGGGTCACGTATTCCGGAAGAAACATCCCTACGTCTTCCCGGAGGGCAGCGCCAACACGTACATCAAGTACGTCCATAATGGCTGTTAGCATAAAGGCTTTTCGTTGATGTGAGTCGGCGAACAGGAAGTTCACAGAAATGCGCAATGGAGCTCCTCCTTATCGGGTTAATAAATATCATAAAAGGTCGCATATGAACGCATCGTGTTGATGGAGGGCCCCCCACAAAAAAACAAAAGGACAGGATGTCGCCATGGCAACAAAGGAGGCCGTGCATCTGCGGTCCGCTAAACTGGAGACAAAAGCAAGTTAGCAGAGGGGCACAGCGCACTTTCTCATCCGGGGACGAGGGGATCATTTGTGATCACGTGCAAGAATTGAAGCGTGACAATGTGTGTGTGTGTGTGTGTGTGTGTGTGTGTGTGTGTGTGTGTGTGTGTGTGTGTGTGTGTGTGTGTGTGTGTGTGTGTGTGTGTGTGTTAGGAACACGCGGCGCACCGCTGAGGTTTGGATGGACGACTTTCGCCTCTTCTATTACTCGGCTCGGCCGGCAGCTCGAGGAAAATCGTACGGAGAGTAAGAACACACACACACGCGCACACGCACACTCACATACAGTTGACGAGCATCCCAAGGCGTTGTTGCCGTCACGCTGCTCCGGTAGGGCCCCCAGCTGCTTCATTTGCGTTTGGATGAGAAAAGGTGTCGGCCGCGTTGAAATGTCAGCGTTTATCAGCCTCCCGCAGATGCGGCGCTGACATTCAGACGCGCCGCCGCCCGCCATCTCGCGACGATGTGAGGTTTTGTGACTGACGGGACTTTTATGGTCAGCAGCATCGGAGGCCGCCTGGAGTTGAGGCGCAAGCTCAAGTGCAAACCTTTCAAGTGGTACCTGGAGCACGTCTACCCGCAACTCAAGTCAGTATCACTCAAGTCTCTCTGCCTGTTTCTTCTTTCTTGCTTTTGGACCATTTTCTTGCCTTCTCACTTCCCGCAGCTGTCGCGATACTTTTGTCCCGGGTTTCTTTCACTTGTTCACTTCCAAACATTTTCATTGCTTCCATTTTGACCAGTTTCTCACAATGTTTTAAGGATACTTCACAGGATATTGTGACAACATAAGCACAGAAATCACGAAAGAAATAGTTGACTTATCTCACCTGGAAAAAAAAAAGTTTGTTTCAACCTCATTCTCTTCTTGAGTAATCAGCAGTGAAACATAGGTCGGTTTAATAATAATAATAATAATAAAGATAACATAAGATATCCTTTATTTTCTGAACTCTGACTGTAAATTTCCCCAGTGTGGGACAAATAATGGATATCTTAAATCGTAAATGTTTTTTTAAGATTGTGGGTAGAAAGAAGAAAAACAAAGTGTTTGCATTCACAAAATAAATCTTACAGTTTCAATGTACACCGTTCAATTTACTGCAATGTAAATATAGAGGTGGCTGTGCTATTTACAATGGTTTTTCACATCATTTTATTTTTTAATTCAGCAGCCTGACAGCAATAATATAATAATAATAATAATAATAATAATACCGTCTTGACCCGAATATAAGACGATGTTTTTTTGCATTGAAATAAGACTGAAATAGTGGGGGTCGTCTTATATTCGGGGTCTAGACATTATACCCATTCAGGACACTAGATGGCGCCAGATATTATTGAAGTGAATGCTGAACTTGACTCCCCAGGCCAAAGTGAACCCCTGTCACGAAGAATAAAAATAAAAATAGCGGTAGCACGAAGAAGAAAAATATTGAAGATCGGCCAGGTTAACCGGCAGCTGAGGAGAAGTTATGATGTAATTTACATTTCAAAAACCAGAAGCCATTCATTTGTGAATGTGATTGGACTTCATTTTACATATTTACATGTTAAAGATATTAAATATTGATCTAATATATCAATATTTATATTGATATATTATATAAATATCAATATTTATCAATATATATATATTAAATATATCAGATATTAAAATTTGAATGAGGCAAAATAACATGCTTTTTCTCTCAAATATATTGTTATAATCATTTGTTTCAGATGTACTGTAATTATTTTCTGTATAAAAATTAATTTGGTGGTTTGGTTTTTCAAACTTGAGTCTTGAAAAAGAGGGGGGCATCTTATAATCAGGGCCGTCTTATATACGGGCCAATACGGTAATAATGATAATAATACATTTTATTGAAAAGCAACGTTCACAACACTCAAGGACACTTTACAATCAAGGACAAAACAAAGAACAATAAAACCACAGATAAAACTATAAATAATAAAAAGGGGGGAAATGGTTAGTTTCTGACCCAAAAGAAGAGAAAATGAGTGATTAGTTTTTTGCGAAAAGAAAAGTGACTGATGGAATTTTTTTTTTTTTTTTTTTTGCTGAAACTGTCAAACAACTTAAACAAGACTGGGAAAGGGCTTTGCATGGCCAAATTATATTTTACAGGCGTAGAAGAGGAAACGCTGATTCACCACATGGCTCGTGTTTTTTGTTTTTTGTAACATGGCGTTCACCATTCAATCCATGAACTGTGTCATCGTTACTCACAATGGCAACACAAGGTTTCTACATCTTTGCTCTTCGGACTGTCACATGGCCAAATTTGTCAGACTGCCCCTACGTTCATATTTCTCTTCCTCCTTACTGGCATTGCCGGCCGCCTAATCTTTCAACGGAAACGTCCACTAATGAGTTAAAAAGGTTGCACAGTGTTAATCCTCCCGAATGGAATGAAGAGCGTGGTTCTCGGGGGAGCGGCCCCTCTCCACCTTTTGAGGGCTTATAAAATGGAGGCCAGATACCAGATTGAATTAACGACTTCCTCCAATTGATCACCCCAAGAAAGTTGCTCAAGTATTTAAAGTCCGCGTGTTTTTTCAAACACTTCATCTTGATGGACCTGATGAGTTTACGCTCCTTTTTCTAGACTTCATTCACATCACGCAGCTAAGTTGAGCCTCGTGATGGAAACCGGGGGAACGAATTGTGTCGCTTGGGCCGTCTTCAGCCCAATCTTGTCGTGTTTGCCCCCATCAGGGTCCCCGACGACTCGGACTGGCAGTACGGCCCGATCCGACAGCGACAAAACTGCTTGGAGTCTCGCCGCGTGGACGGCCAGGAGACGCCCGTCCTCATGTTGGCGCCATGCGTGGAGCGGGACGGCGGCCGCGCACGCAACCAGGTCCACAATGCAAGCACAATGCGGCAACAAAAGCATAACTCCTTGCTTCTGCGCCGGGCACAACTGAATTGATGTTCGACTTTAAAAAAACACATCGCCATCTTTGCCAGCCGGGACTGCGCATAACCACCTTGAAATAGCAAATAATTAAATTAATTACTTTTTAAATAAGAGAATAACACAATGCACTTTCCCTTTCACATTTATTTATCAGAAATTATTTTATTTTCCATAAATTTTATTCTGAAAAAAAAGGACTACCATAAATGCAGTACCGACTTTAAAACTATTCTTTTATTTTAGATTTTCAAACAACACAAATTATATTTTTTTGGTTGTTTTTTTTTTAATACAATACATCTTTATTTATAAAGCACTTCCACAACAGCTGCAGCTGTAACAAAGCACTTTAAAAAACAGTTAACAGAAAATAAAATATAAGACAACACATAACATAAGACATGGACAGTCCTGAAATTGTTCACCTCTTTTTCCTGCATACGCTTTGTCGTTTGAAGCAGTTCTAGATGAAAGCGGTGAGAATCAAAGTGTCCTTTCACAAGTGGATCAGAGGCGTCAAAATGTGCACACATCAGCGACAAGCTAAGTTTGAAAGTAAACAAGAAGCTGTAGCGTCTATTGACGAAAAAAAAACAAACATTTGTTAACTTCTCCTGCCCCATGTGAATCCGCCTCAACTCCAAACGGCGACTCTCAATTCCAAATACACATCCGTGTTCCGCGCCGACGCTCCCCTCTCCTCTTTCTTGGTTCCAAAAACCACCAACGCAGACTTTCCAACAGCGCCAACATCTCCGCTGAACAAAATGGGGCTGTGAAAAAGGCTTCCCAATACAGGCGCAAAAAACACAATCGCTCCCGGGGCTGTCCAGCACCGACAGTCAAATGGCACCAACATTCCTCCCAATCAAAATCTGTGCTGGTACACGCATGCTGCCGAGAAGGCGCAACCACCGAGCACAGATTCTTCTCCTTTGACGAATGTCGTGGCCAAAAAAAAAAAATGCTGAAAACAATCCACATCAGGTCCACACGACGTAACAACAAACACAATGTGACAAAACAAAACACAAAAACATCAACAAAAAAAAATACACATACCAAAAAAAAGCAAGGCTCTTGAGAGCACTTGCCGACGGCTGCCTACTCAGGCGCCTTCTTGGACTTCTTCTTCCAAGAAAATGGAGAAAAAAAAAGGTTTCATATTCCAGATTTTCAAATGGGTCGGTTTGACCCACAGTACAAATCAATTGTCTGTCCTTTTCGATCAGGTATTTCATCAGCTCCAAAATCATTTGGATGCTACTCCGGCTTTTGAAAAAGTAGCAGAGCAACAAACAAAATGAAAATGAACACAATCGCGTCACCTTGCATCGAAAAAAATGACACGAATATAAACAAACAAACTGTCCCTCATTTCAAGCCGAAAGCAATGTTTCACAGCGGCAATTTAAAAGACATCAGGTTGCGATTATTGTATAATTGAGGTCGTTTGCGGTCGCGTCACGGCGTCTCCATTAAGATGACGTGTCACTCTTTCGCCGTGACCAAATTGAATGGCCGTGCGTCAATCACCATGTTAATGAATACATTTACGATCAAAGCGATGAAGCAGCTGACGAAAGGAACAACGCATCATAACCATGTCTGACAACGTGCTCGTTATTTAACGGTGGCTTCATCTGGGTGCGCGTGTTGACGTTCCATTCACTGGCCTTCACGCACACGAGCTCCAGTCACCTCATTACGGTGCAGGTTTTGCTTCTCATTGACTGAAAAACAAAAGAATGAAAAGGATTTTTTTTTTAAAAGGGGAAATGGCTCACGTGTCAGCCATCAAATGAAGGCGCCGGTGCGCGTGCCTAATGGCAACTTGCTTGCAAGCGTCAAAAGAAGACGGCGTGTGGCTGCTTTGTCCAGGAGTGGATCTACACTGCGGGCCAGCAGATCCGACAGCAGCGTGACACCGACGCCGCCGATGACCCCGACGCCCACAAATGCGTGTCGGTCACCGCCACCTTCCCGGCCTCGCAGATTCTGCTGTTGCCCTGTCACGCGGACGACGCCAAGCAGGTACGCACCCGCGCTCATTGGCTGACGCCCACGTCACTCACCAGGCCAGGCCCCGCCTTTAAAGCCACACACGTTCAAAGCTGCAGATACAAAAATGTGGAACTCAGCGACATAAATATCACATGCAGGTCAATTGGGATTGGGCACAACGTTTTTTAATATACCGTATTTTCCGCACTATAAGGTGCACCGAAAAGTCCGCGCGCCTTGTGGATGGTCATTACAGTAATATGTCGACCCTTGATGGCTTCTTCCTGGAGACATGCGTACAATGTTATAACTTGCTGTTGGTTCAGTGAACTGTGTCGCTGCTTTATTAAATACGTTTTTGTTGCAGCCCTGAAAAAAGGAGAGCTGTGGTGTTGTTTTTTTTTAAACGCAAACTTTATGAATGTTTTTCTCAGTGTCAACAAATACAGGTACGTCTGTCCGTCTCCGTGCCTTCTCTTTTTCCGTTCGCCTCGAGAGGCGTTCATGACCGCCTCGGAAAAACCTAAATTAACGATTCCTTCAATGAAACTACGAAAATTGAAAATATTGCATCAAAACAGAAAATCAAGCGAGGTAATCACAAAATAAATTCTACAGCCCCACTACAGAATTTATTTTGTGATTTCCTCATTTGTGAATACAGTACATAACAAAGGAATAAATAATGAACACTTCTGAGACAGTCCAGTCTCCTCCAATTACTGACATCTGATCGTTCTGTTGCAGCAACGTTCAAGGAAATGCCAAAATTAATTCTGTCCGGGGGGAGCTATAGAATTAATTTTTTGATTTTCTGTTTTGATGCATTACTGTATTTTCAATTTTCGTAGTTTTATTGAAGTAATCGTTAATTTAGGGGGGGGGGGGGGGGGGGTTAAGCGGTCATGAATGCCGCTCGAATCAAATGAAGGGCTGTGGCTCCATCTAGTGGATGCATTGTAGATTGTGCCTTATCATCCAGTGCGTGCAAGATATGAAAAAAATAATTAAAAATAGCCCACTCATTGAAGGTGCGCCTAATAATCCAGTGCACCTTTTAGTGCGGAAAATACGCTAATTTTAAAATGAAATAAATATCTCTGTCTCGTTTTCCCTCTCACTCTGTCACTTTCTCACTCACTGTCACTCCTTCTGGCTCTCACTCTCACTCACTCTTTCATTTCCTTCTTCTCACTCTCTATATCGCTCTCGATCTCACTCTCATTGTCTGATGTTGTCTTGCTCTCTTCGTCGCTCTCTCACGCAGGCTGACACTTGCTCTCTCTCTCTTCACTTTCTCTCTTGCTTTCCATCTTGCTCTTGCCACTCTTACCGTTTTTTCCGCTTCTCTCACCCTTCCACACGCTCTCACTTTCTTTCTCTCATGCTCTCTCTCTCACACACATACACACACATGCACGCACACACTTGTCATTCCCTGACCAGTGGGCACCTTGACAACGTCCCCGAAGTCCCTGCAGCGGCAAGGAACCTGACAAGTCATAAATCACCTGGGGGTGGGAGGGGTGATGGTTGTGTGAGAGTGAGGAGCGTGGGGGGTGGGGGGGGAGCAAGCAAGCAGGAGGAGGGAGTCACTCCTGTCAAGCAGGAGGCAGTAAAAGTCTGTTGTGTGTGTGTGTGTGCGTGTGCGTGTGCGTGTGCGTGTGCGTGTGCGTGTGCGTGTGTGTGTGTGTGTGTGTGTGTGTGTGTGTGTCCCTCCCTCAGCGCTGGCAGAAGTCGGGCACGCACCTTGAGCACGTGGCATCTCGTTTCTGCTTGGACTCGGCCATGGCGCTGGACGGGCTGGACTCGTCTCGCATGCTGGTCATTGGCCCATGTGAGCCGGGCGCCTCCACGCAGCGCTGGGACGTCCCTTTCTCCTGACCCGCCAACCGGAAGCTCGCCCCAGCAAGCCTGTGGCTCGCCTAACTGCAAATTCCATATTTGCTCAAGGTCAACATTACCGCATACTCTGATCTCGTACCACCAACCTTCGGGTTCGGAGGTGACCTCTCCGACCCCCTGCGCTTTGTGGACAAGAGACACCAAGTGCACCTTAGAATTCTACTCGTCTATTTATTTCATTGGTTGGCACAACATTAGATACATTTCATGCAACTCTAAACGGTGGACGACCGGTTAGCACGTCCGCCTCACAGTGCAAAGGTCCTGGGTTCAAATCCTGGCTCCTGCCTTCCTGTGTGGAGTTTGCATGTTTTTCTCCGGTTACTCCAGTTTCCTCCAACATTCCAAAAACATGCATGCTAGGTTGACTGAACGCTCTAAATTGTCCCAAGGTGTGATTACCAGTGTGAATGTTTGTTTGTCTCTGTGTGCCCTGTGATTGGTTGGCAACCAGTTCAAGGTGTACCTTGCCTACTACCCGAAGAGGCTGGGAAAGGCTCCAGCATGCCCTTGACCCTCGTGAGGAGAAACGGCTCCGATAATGGATGCACTGATAAGTGTTTGTTTCATGTTGACTCTCTTGTAAGTAAATGAGGCAACTAAAATGTGAGAGGTAATTTGTCCCCGGGGTGCAGTCCAAGGCGGGTGTCGCTGAAGTTGTGTCTGGTGTATTTATGTATTGTGGCACAAAGCACATGTCATCTTGTTGTTGTCTGTTAACGTGCACATCTCAGCATGACACCTAATTTCAAGTATATTCTGTTTGAATTGGAGAGCGGGTGGCGTTTCTGTTGGCTTCTTTTTTGCTGCAGGATGAGAGCACCACCTTGTGGTACAAAAGCTTAATTGCGACTGACCTGCTTGCTGTGTTGTCTGCTCACCCACAACGCACACGCACACGCACACACACACACACAACTACAGAATAGGGCTGGGTGGTGTGGCCATATTTTTTTTCTTCTCGCCACAAAGCCCTAATTCGCGATTTTAATTCATTTTTACCCCATCGCTTATGAGAAATACAAATGATAATTACATTATTCATGACTACTTTTGCTTTATTCTCCCAGAGTTGTTAAATACTGTAAAGCACAAAAAAAAGGAATTATCGCTAGTTTGACAACAGTGACTGCTTTTGTAAACTAGCCCTTTAAAACACGGAAAGCAAGCAAAATCGCTCCTAAAAAATAGTCCTAGTAAATAAAATGGAATTAATCAATGAACTCAATTCCGACACACACACACACACACACAAAACCGAGTCCTCAACGTTTTAAAGTCGAGGTTACCTTTCCAAGATGGCGGCCAGCGTACCCAAACTCATATTGGCAGTGTTGCGCGTCGCGATTGGCGAAGCACGTGCTGCTTGTGTACAACATGCGTCTTGTGGTGGACTGAGAGAGAGAGAAAAGATTGCTCTGCATGTTTGTATCACACACACACTTTCGAATTTGATGAGCTGTCTTGCCACATTTTAGTGTGTAACAGTTGAGCGAATGGAAGTGTGTTCGTCGATCGAGAAGATGGCTTATTTTCATCACAATAAAGTTTTATAACGACCGAGTCATCGTTGACGGAGAATATTTTTTTCCAATATTAGTGCAACGCACACATGCACTTTATTAGGTTCACACACTTTAGCACCGTTTGCCCCTGAAGTATACCACTCCAGTAATGCACATTAAAAAGTGGAATCCAATCACACATAAATTGGGTCACTGCCTCTTGCCCCAAATGGACTGGTCGCTAGTCAATATCAGGGCACAAAAAGAAAAGCAATGGATTGGTTAATTCATCTGTTTGTAGATAATCTTGGGCACCCGTCATCTGTCATTTCCCCCAAAAAGTTCTCAAAGGGCCATCTATTACATGATTTACCCCACAAAGCGTAGTCCAGTAATTAACAACAACAATAATCACACAAGATGCCGGTGACACGCCCCCCACCCAAGAGCCAGTCGGACACGTTTATTCAAGCAGGTTGGACTGCATTACAATCTTGTTCCGACACCTCAAGTCACAACAGTGAACGTTGAGAACATTCAGTGCATATGGAACGTGTACCCACTCCTGTTCAAAAACCACTTTTTTTGCGAAGTAGCAAAGTGAAACCAAGATGAATTATATCGAAACCTTTTTTACCATTTATGTGACCTGAGCCCATACAACTAAATTTAATTTAAAAAAAACAAAAAAAGGAATCTTTTTGGAATAAACAACTGATATAATGTGATACCCAGCAGTGATGGACAGCAATGGCAGCATCATGCATTACAGTCAGGTTTTCAGGCTTCTGCTAAGAAGAAAAAAAAACCTAGAAGAATTGAACTTTATTTGAGGTTCATCAGAGATACTTTACAGGTCGGTGTGGACTCCCAATGTTGTCTGTTATGTTAACCTAAGTACAGTGGCCACTTTATTATGTAAACACTTCAGTGGCAGTCAATGTAAAAAAAAATAAAAAATCTGGCCACCTGAACCTCCGTCAAGGCCAAACAAGCCAAAACATCATGTGTTCCACTCTTGTCCTATAGATGGCGGTAATGATCATTAAAAAGTAGAAGCAAGTGACACATTTTTGTGTACGTGTGTGTGGCTAGGAAGGGTCTTTGTTTGGGTATTTGGCATCAACGATCTCCTTGAAGGCTTTGGTGGCGGACTTGGTCTCGACGTTTTTGGGTTTGGTGGGAATCTGTGGATGGGGAAGTGAAGGGAAGACATATCAGTGTTTTTTTTTTCTGTGTCGACCAAAATATGGCTCAGTCTTTCCCCTTTGTGAAAAATGGCTGTCAGTGTATTGCTACATTATGCTGTGCTCATTTGAAGAAGACTCACTCGACATGGCTTAAAATGCTGGTGAAGTCAGATGATGACGTGAAAGCAAATCATGTACCCAAAGCTGTCATATTTTGCCTAACCGGAAAAGATTACGCAGCACTATTTGCAACACACAGTTTGCGGAGCAGAACCGTAGCTGTAGGCTAGTAAGCTAAACTCGCCAGGCTTGCACATGGTGTCAACATTTGTATTGCCTATTGTCTGTTTCAGTTGAGTAATTTTAATAATGAAAGGAGCACTGACAGTGCTCTATTGTCTGTATTGTATCATCACTTTTCCGTTTTGATGTCTATGCTAAGTTAGCTTACCAACATGTATCTTTTACTTGCCGTTAAGTCATGGTATGCTTTTGCTAGTTGGTCAACCAAAATCTTGACATCACGATGCACCCGAGATGAGGCCTAGTTACTAGTCTCCATGCCGACAGCAACCATAACAAGCTTAGCTAACACAGCTAGCTAGCTCCTGGTTGCTATGTTTGTAATGCTAATTTTTGATGGACTCCAACAGTCCAGGGCTATCTGAATATTGTATGTCTCTTTTGTGTTGTGATGTTGATGCTATGTTAGCATAGGCTGTTGGAATTGTCATAAAGTAACGAAACCCTATCAATCATTGACAGAAAGGCTAATGCTATGCTGCTAACATGAAGCCTTGTTAGTCGTATCCGTGGCGCAAGCAAGCTAATGGGACTTTTGGAGCAAAGCTATTGTCACTTCTCTGAAATGTGTATGCAATGTTAGCTTAGCTTTTGTATGTCGTCCATCTATTGAGCTGAGCGAAAAGCGGCCCGGCGAGGCGACTACCTGGTTGCAGACGGCTTTCCCGTAGCGCACGAATGTGGCGAAGTGTTCGCAATTAAGCCAGAAGAGATTGTAGGTGAGCTCCTCATCCTCCAGGGCGTCGCGTCGCCGCCTCATCTCCTCGGGGGAGGACGGCTTGAAAGCGTGACGGTTGTTGCTGATCAGGATGTGGACGCCACTGGGGACGGTGACCTCGGACAGCGGCACCCGACGAATGCGAGTGGTGCCCAGCAGCAGGTCGCCACAAAGGGGGAACACGGTTTGGAGAGAGGTGCGGAAGTTGTTCATGAGCTGGCCCTGGTCTGTGCAACACACAAGAAGTTTGAAAACCTTTAGAGGACAAAAACACTTCCCATGTGCATTACTACAATGTTAAATCATTTTGCTATGGACGCTTAAAACCACGCAACCATTAACTCATTCAGTACCAGCCAATTCTAGACCAAGTCTGAAAAGACGTTTAAAAACGTCTTTGGGAGTGAATGCCACCAATGAATATTTTCGTCAAGTTTTTCAACAGGGGTGGAACAGGCTCCGATCCAGCTTGTCTGTGAAATTCAAGCTTCTGCAGACCGTAACGGTACAGATGAGGAGATGCCACGGAATGGCTGTGATCAATTGGCCCAGCAGTATCGTGAGACAGATCCACCCCTGAGACCCTAGTTGGGCGTATGCCTAATTTGATGAAAGCGTTCCACAGATATGCTATTATGATACCTGGCAACTCTTTTGATTTGAAAAAAAAAAAAAAGATGGATTGGACTTCTCTACTCACCCGCCACAGCAAAGTGGATCACATGCTTGTCGTCGTCGTACACGCCCCAGTGCGAGTAGCCGATCGGGTACGAGAACTCAATCAGGTCTCCGAATTGGGCTGATGACGCGATCTCCTCGATCTTAGTAAAAACAGCAACAATCGGAGAAGGTAAAAGATGTATGGGACACACCTCAACCAGTGTTCAAGCAGGTTGCGCTGCATTACTACACTGGTGGGAATAATACAACTATGTGCAAGTCACAATTGTGTCTCACGTCCTTCAGTAAGGCTGTGAATACCTGAAAGTGTACTCTTAGTGTGGGGTTGATTTAAATTGAAAAAAAACAGTAATATGGAACAGTGATCTCTCGTCCCCGTGGTGCCAGGAAAAAATTATTCACTACAAATAATAGATCTTCATTCATCTCTGTTTGATAAAACGTTCAAAAACGACTGGGAAAATCATGACATTAGATGTAACATCCCAAATATCAGAGGTTTCGCTTTAATTTGTGTTCAAAATCTAGATATTTATGATTCTTACCTGCGCCTCGAGGTCCATCCTGGACTCCTCTGACAGCTTGCCTTGAGGTTGACTTGTGCGTGTTTGAAAAGGGCGTGTGTTTGCGTGTGTGTGTGTGTGTGTGTATTTGCAGATTGTAAGTGTGCAATTCAGGTTTGGGCACTGACGCATGCACGCAACTTGAAAGTAATTAAGACATCGAAAGTAGTTCAAGTAGAAAAGCAAGCTCCATTTTTTTCGTGAAGTAAGTGTATCGAATGCTTTTTTTTAAATTATTGTATTTTTTTTTGTATACATTTATCTTTTTTAATTATTTTACACATTGGTAGGAGAATGTTAGCGATGGAGCTACCAGGTAGGAGACAGAGAGGAAGGCCAAAGAGGAGATTCATGGATGCAGTGAGGGAAGACATGCAGGTAGTTGGGAGTCAGAGTAGAGGATGCAGAGAACAGGGAAAGATGGAAATTAATGACAAGCCTGACCTGAAAAGGGACAAGCCGAAAGGAGAAAAAGAAGAATCTTTTTGAATTATTTTATCTTTCATATACATTTCCCTGCGATTGGCTGGCAGCCGGTTCAGGGTGTCCCCGGCCTACTGCCCGAAGGCAGCTGGGATAGGCTCCAGCACCCCCCGCGACTCGTTAGGATAAAGCGGACCAGAAAATGTATGGGTGGATGGATATCCATCCATCAATTTCCTTATAACGTCAGAGTGATTCGTCATAAGTAATTTGCATAAAGGCTGGTAAAATTGTTGAGAAATAACCGTCTTATGTTTAATTGAGGGGCTTGCCATCGCTACAGCCGGCTATTGTCCCCCGACGGGGGGCGTCACGGACCCCCCCCCCCCCCCACCCCCGAGAAAATCGATCCCGCCTTGCATCGTGCTACTTTGCATCATAAAAAGCGGCACGTGAACACGGCGCCGCAGGAAAGCTGACATGTCGTCTTGCAACGGTGACTTGCTCGCTTGCTGGTAACCGGCAGACCGACATGCACAAATAGTAAGTCATAAGTTTAATCATTCAAAACATTTGTTTTATTTTGGCGACGATATCAAAATGTTACCTCGATAGAAATATGCTCATTGAAGCATTACATTGCTAATGTTACTCCTCAAAATCGTGACACTGGAATGGAAAAAAAAAAAAAAGATTCCAGTCGAGATGCTATTCCCGTAGCACCAACACTTTTGTAGTCCATTTATAAGCCACACAAGCACACAAACGAATGAAGAGTCGACTTCTGGTGCTGCATTCAATGTCTTTCGGAAAAATATTAGGTTTTTCTGCCGCCAATGAAATGTGAGTTGTGGAGAAGAAAACAGTTGAATCAATTTACAGTTTATATTAATCAGATGATTTAAATGAAATATTTAAACTAATTTGTAATTTTTATGCAAACATTTGAGCATAAAGCTCTATTATATCTCGATGTTCCGAAGTCATAAACGTATCAGTGGATTCTGACGCCTTATTCTTACGTGACAATGACGTCTAATGTCGACGACCGTCGTTGTACATTTTCCCAACCAGACCTGGCATTACAAATTTATTATCCTCACTATAAATACTCCAAGTAATTTTTATTAAAATAGTGCTTTGGAAACGAATTATGCCTCCGTCACTGACTGAGAAACGATGTGAGTACCTAAAAGACAAATGTAAACTCAATGTGTCGAGTAGCGATCACTCCAGTTTATGTTTAACTTTCCACTTTGTTGTTTAATTGTGAGTTTATTTTTAACAACTTCTCCGGCGAATCAGTCGCATTGTTCTGGATTAATTTTTATTTTTAGATATCTTGTGTGATGTTTCCGTTTGTGGAAAAAAAAAGTGTTTTCCATGCAGTGACAATGAATTCATCTTCATTTTATTCTTCTTGGTGCCAGCCGCATTATGTTTCTTGGCCAGTTGAGCGGCATTGGCAGCGGCCTCCTTCCTCAACATCTGTCCGCCTGCCGGCTGACCCTCGTCTGCCTCACAAGTCCTCGCTGGGTGTCCACCTACCCTGCCCTCATGATGGACCACGAGCCTCCTTCCAAACGCAGTCGGAGCGCGGAGGAGAAGAGGAGCGTCAAAGACACGGATGCAAACAGAGGAGGAGGCCCCGGCTTAAGGGGGGGTTCTCGCCCGAGAGACACGAGCCGGCCTGGAAAAGTTTTGAGCGGAGATTTTAAAAGCAAGCACGTGGCAAGGACTATGAGGGACATGAGCGAGTGCAAAGAGGAGATGCTCGGAACATCCTCCAAGGATGCTGTCGGGGAGCCTCCTCCACCGGGAACTGAATCACCTGACCTTCAAGATCCAATGCGAGGTGAGCGTGTGGAGCACATGTGACATTTCGAACCTTTGTGGAATTTCTAAAAAAAGATGCAATGAACACTTCAAAGGCCTGGAAATATTTTCTTTGCATGTCAAATTTGTGCCTCGGCGGAATAAAGGTTGGGAGTCACTGCTGCCCAGATGGTGGGAAGGGTTGCCAGCCTGCGCCACGGCAATGGCGCCACACAGGGGTGGCAGAGCGTTGGACTTGTCAGTGATGTCATACAACATCCTGTCGCAGGAGCTGCTGCGAGCCAACGGCTACTTGTACACTCACTGCCCGCCCGCCGCCCTGCGCTGGTCGCACCGGCTGCGCAATCTGCTGGCTGAACTGCGCCACTACGATGCTGACGTGAGGCCGCCGCGTTGCGCCGAGGTTAACCTTCGCCCCAATGTGACGTTTGACCTCTGTGCCCTTGTCCCCTCAGGTGCTGTGCCTTCAGGAAGTTCAGGAAGACCACTTTGAAAATCAGATACGGCCGGCGCTACACGCACAAGGTACTTTTCCGTTGGAGAGGAGATTTCATATTTTCAGATTGGTTTTTTATTTATTTATTTTTTGTTCAAATTTTTTTTTTTAGAACTGCGTTAAATTCTTTAACAATTTTTTTTGGGGGCTGGGGGTTGTTTGTATGTTTTTTGGTCCCTCGTGCTTTTCCGTGAGACTCACTTGAAGGAAGAACATGTGACAGGTCGAAAAAGATTTTTGTTGTTGTTGTGACTGAGTGTCCTGATGTTTTACGATGTTTTGAGGTTACGAATGCGTGTACAAGAAGCGCACGGGCAAGAAGCCAGACGGCTGCGTCGTGGCCTTCAAGACCTCGCGCCTGTGCCTGCTCGCATCCAAGCCCGTTGAGTTCTTACGGCCGGGCGACGCCCTCCTGGACCGCGACAACGTGGGATTGGTGGTCCTGCTGCGGCCGGCGGGCGCCGGCGTGGATGACGGCGACGTCGTGTGCGTGGCCAACACGCACCTTCTGTACAACCCGCGGCGGGGCGACGTCAAGCTGGCCCAGCTGGCCATACTATTGGCCGAGATTGGCCGCTTGGCCCGCCTCCCGAATGGCGCCGCCCACCCCGTGCTTCTGTGCGGGGACTTCAACTCCACGCCGTGGAGTCCGCTCGCCACCTTCCTCACCAACGGACGACTTGACTACCGCCACCTTCCCATCAGCACGGTGCCAACAAATTCATAATCAAATAATCATAACAGTCAAAGGAAAATTAAATCGATTTTTGAAAAAGAAATTGAAAATGTTAATTTTTCTTTTTTTTGGGAGGGGGGGAAGTGTATATATTTTTAAAAATGGTGGAAAGTGTATAATTTAGAGTAGAATTTGAATATAATATAAGAGAATGAAAATATAATAAAATAATTTAATGAATAAAATAAAATAATATATATATTTTTAATCCTGAATAGTTGGGGGGGGGGACTGTATTTCAGAAAAGTCACATTTAGGAAAAGTTGCATATCTTCAAAAATGTACCAATTGTGTGTGTGTGCGTGCGCGCGCGTGCTTGCAGGTGTCCGGTCAGGAGTACGGTTCTCGTGGCCAGCGACTGTTGGAGAGTCCCATCTGGTCTCCCGCTTTGGGCATCAACCAGCGATGCCAGTACGAGAGCACCTGCGCCTCCGTCACGCCCTCGCACTCCTGCGGTGCCGCCGCCGGTCGGTTATCCCTGCCCCGCCCGCCCGCTGCAACTCCAACCGCACGCTCACTAAACTCTTACGCCGACTTGTCGTATGCACGCAGTTGAACGAGAAATCTCCGAGCTGACTGTGCAAGAAGTCGCCCAACAAGCATTCGCCCAACCAACAGTCGCCGATAAAGCTTTGAACAGGTTTTGATGCTTTGGTCATTTTTTTGTTCTCGAAATGGAAGGTCTTGTTTGGAATGAGCCTCATCCTAAAAAAAAAAAAATGCAGTTGGTGTTGAGACATTTCTTAAGAATTCAAAGTATTGTAACATAAAATGTACTTTTTGAAAAAACCTGTGTATAAAAAGTAAGTTAAGTATTTTGTCTTGAAAAAAGTTTGATGCGGTATTTTGGTGCATTTTCAAAAAACAAAAACAACCCCCCCTCAAAAAAAAAACAACTCAAAAAAGTTGTATACATTTACCCCCCCCCCCCAATTATATTTTAGATTTTATTTTTTGTAAGTCATATAATTCAGAGAAAAAAAAGTTATATAATTGTATAAATAAAGTTGGCCATCTTCAAAAAGTTATTTTAAAAAAAGTTTCTGAAAAGGTGCATATTTCCTCAAACAAAAATGTTGTACCAATTTGTGCGTGTGTTTGTACACGCACGCTTGCAGTTGGCGTCTGGAGCATGTCGTGCCGCTGCGCTCGTGCTACCCGCCTTGCCTGCCGCCGGACGGGCGAGCTGCCGTCACCACGTGCCACTCACGCTGCGCCATGATGGTGGACTACATCCTGTACACGCCGTGCGGTACGTTCGCCCGCTTGCAAGCGGCCACGCCTACTTTCACCACACGGCACATTGACATGAAATGTTGCACGCGTGCGTCCTTCCCCTGCGCGCAGAGTCGCTTCCCGGCGGGCGCGGCCTCCAGCTGCTGGGCAGGCTGGCATTGGTGGGCCAGCCCGAGTTGGAGGAAGTGAACGGCCTGCCCAACGTTCGGCACTCGTCAGACCACCTCCCGCTACTTGCTCGCTTCCGATGGATGGTCGGCGAGCGCTCGTGATGCCGCCGTGCCAACAAAGGACTATAGTTCAAATGTTGTCATTCTTATTGTATGTTGGAATGCTGGTATTTCTCATTTTTGGGCTTGTTAGAACGCTAGAGGCGGGCCACTGAAGATCAAACCTTGAATGCTGTGTTGCTTGCATGCTAGCTACGTCGCATTCTTCAGACAGAATATTGAAGACTGAATACAACAGGGATGGCAATTTTCCGCGGATACGCGGAAATCCGCCGTTTTATTTCTTAAATTGATCATTTTTCTGAATCGTCTAAATCCGTTGAGAAAATTTAATATCACCATAGGTACCTTATGGGGGGGTCAGGTACCTTATCGTCGAGTTTTCACGAGCTCTCCCGATCAGTCTTTCCATCTTCCGATTGTAAACAGCCCTGCGATTGGACGTGTATGATGTCTTACTTATTGTGATTGGTCGCCCCGTCCAGGCCACGCCCCTTTCCGCTTTTTTCATCGCTAGCCATTGCCATCCCTGATACAAAACCTTTGGATTTTGTCGACAAGCTGCGGTGAGAATGGCAAATGGAAGTCTCAAAGTGACAAAACATTGGACACTTTCGACCAAACAATTGATACGTGAAGATTGTGTGTGTATATAAATAGATATAGTTTTTAAATTATCTTCCAGCACCAAAAGGCAAATCAAATAATTCTCTTAATAAAAGGGCTTCTGTTCTTAACACGATGCGGTGTTGTTTTTATTGGTGTTTGAAGAGTCGTTGCACTTTCGGCAATTTGTCAAACAAGCGCTTTGTTTCCATTTGAATTTACGTTACCGTGCAAATAGCTTGTCTTTGCCGTACTAACCAGTCGACCACCAGGTAGCCCCCATAGCAGGGGTTGGGAACCTATGGCTCACGAGCCAGATGTGGCTCTTTTGATGATTGCATCTGGCTCGCAGATAGAACAAAATATTCTCACTTGTTTAGTCCATCGATTTTTCACTGCTCAAGTTCTATACAGGGCTGCAGTTGGCGGCAGGAGCAATTTTAATTGGAGGATACTGGCCTACATTGGCCATTTCTGGGTAACAGGTAAACGCCCCCTTTTGAATCAGCCCGCTCGGTCATTAGCTCAAAGCTAATCCTTCGATGAATAAAATGGCGAAAAGCAAAAAAAGATGACGAGTATGGTACACTTCAAGATGAATGGAGCGAAGGATTCGCCTTTTTAATTGTTGATTTGTCTTTTAAAAATAAAATCGCATCATTCGCAAATTGAATTAGTCGAAATTCATAACGCTCAAATGTAATCGCATTCATTTCTGGGTGATTAATGGTCAAATATGGTAATATTTGGGTGCACAGAATGAAAAGGCCTTGTGGAGCAAATCCTTGATGTGGTCCAAAAATGTTGATAAAATTTGATTGTTAACCATCAATTCCTGATGATTTCCCTTTTTTTACATTTGATATATGACTAATTCAATTTCCGATGTTTACATTTTCCACTAGATTCTCTTGATTTGGTCATTAACTTGCCCACAGGTGCTCAGCACTTGATGAATCGCCTCTGTCTCCAATTCACCCGCAGCCTTGACTACACATCTGCCAATCAAGCCAAACTTCTTCTTCGGCTTGTTGATCGGTACTTTGCGCACTAGCGCCACCTAGTGCTCTGTCATTATGACTGCTTTGGATTGCCATAGAAATTGCTTCAATTTCACGCCACAAAAATGAAAGTGAATCACAAAGTAAGGCAACCTGGCTAATACTGTATTTCCACAACACTTTATCGTCTTCAGGCGTCGCGTTGTCGCCATCTCCTGGCCACTTTCAGAAATGCTGTCGGTGACAACTTTCGGGTATGCAAAATAGACGACGAGACGTTGTCCCATTTGTGTATTTTCGTTGGAGAAATAAGAAATGAAAATCAAACTGTTCGGAGACTGGACTGGTTCAAAATTGTCTATGGTGATATTAAAAAGAATAATTCCTTTGTTGTGTGTTCACAAGCACCATCATAGAATTTATTTTATTATTTCCTTGCTGGATTTTCTGTTTTAGTCAGTGATGTATTCCTCGAGCCGGTCCTTGGCCTCAACGACCGGCCCGAGGACCAAAGGGCGGTCCTTGGTCCTCGGCCTCGGAGTCAAGTCCTTGGTCCTTGGCCTTGGCCTCGGAGTCAAGTCCTTGGCCTTGGGTTGCTGACTCCTTGGCCTTGGGTTGCCGGTCCTCGGACACAACGAGGGATTTGAGCCTCTAATCCTTCGTCCACAGATATAAAGTGGGCCAGAGGACCGCAAAAATCATGAAGAAATCAAAATCCATCCAGGGAAACCCATGTTGATGACTTTATCTAGCGCCTTAAGAGAGGCGGGGCTGCCACTGACGGGTGAAAGTCAGTGCAAGGTGTAAAGAGCGGCATCACAGTTAGTTTGAATCACGGTTCGTTCCATTCGCGATCGGCAGTTTAAATAGAGTGTAAAGCCTTTCTGTAACAGTGGTGTCTTTTATTTAGTTATTTTTGCACAGTCGTCAGGTTTGTGCGGTCGCACTAGAATGTTTGTTTGAACCAAGTAATTTGCGTTACAGCTGGAGTCAATAATGCCGGCACTTCACTTTCGGGTTTGGCCGTTGGGATTTGGAGTCTTTTTGCTCGATTCCAGTTATGTTTGCTGAATGCTTTCTCCAATTTGAAATCAAGACCCTTGTTTGAAATCAATTAATTTGAAACCATAACACTCCAGTCCCTGCCCCTGAAAAATCATTTTTTGACAGGGCCACGTGGCCCTGAAAGTTTTTCGGCCGTGGAGCTGTGGATGCCCCATCGGCTTCACCCACCGCACGCATGCACGCACGTACACATCGTCATCATTATCATCGTCCTCATGGGGTGCCTGCTGCTTGTTGATCTTTCAAGTAGTGCAACCCTGAAATATGAAGGATTATTTCTGCAAATCCGCCGCACACGCACAGACGACAGTAAAGCCGATTTATCGGCTGTGAAGGCGAACCGACGTGCTGCCGAGGCAGCGTGTGCCATCCTTGCTCTTTCCGCCTTCCAAAGCCATTTGACACCAACCGCATTCAACCACCTTCCCGAAAACTGTAAGCGCAATCACAAGCAGGGTGCTCATTCAAAGGCTTCCTGACCATCTCAAATAACTGCTGGGAGAATTTCTGTCTTGTGCCAAATGAAGTAACTCGTCAACCCCCCCACCACAAAAAAAGCTAAATCATTTTATTGATTGCTGAAGACATGCATTGTCGTGGTAACAGTCAGATGACATCACAAGAGTTGCAATGGTGGGTTGGGGGTGGGGGGCTTCCCATAGCTACAAAAGCAAGCACACTCCACATGATTTTTTTTTTTGCGTTCAACTTGAAAAACACTGGAACGCTTTTTAAAATTTTTTTTAGATGCATGTACTGTAAATACAAAACATCTCGGTTTTAAGAACAGGCCACTTGTTCATTTGCTCCACTGTATTTTGTGTGTGTGTGTGCTAACAGCCTTCATTGGAACAAAAATGCATCACACTCAAACGTCAATTACTACAAAATAAAATAATGAGTGAAAAAGTTGACATTACAGGTCTGAAAGTTGAAGACGTTTGAATTGTCAGGATGAATCTGAAATCCACCAGTTCCTCTTTAGTGGTTCTGCGATTGATTATCGCCCGTCGTGGTCGCTATGGAGATTTGTGCTGGTGCCAAAATGAGCTCGTCGGCAGGTTTCCCGTGATTGGACGCTTTGCATAAACGTGCCTTTGGCTGTGTGCAAAGTGGGCGGAGTCTAAGGAGAATGGCTACGGTTGACGTCGTTGCTGAAGGCCAAGAAGCGAAGACGCCCGGGAAAGTCCGGAAAGGATCCGCAAGTCAAATTCGGATCTGGTATCCGTCAGTCAGTGTGCTCAGTTCGGGAGATTTCGCCTCCACGCACGCCGGCCTGGACAAGATGCGACACAAATGATTTTCCTGAAAACTTGATCATAACGACAACACGAATGCATGCGAACAAGCAATGACAATTTCACCGCGAAAATTTGTGACATCACATTGCTGTCGTGTGCTTTTTAAAAAAAAAATGGTCTTGTTGTTATAACACAAATGTTGTCCTTGTCCACTCTTTCTAGACCTTGCACTTCTCGAATTACTCGGTACACGGTAACGCGAGGTGGTGCCACGTCGTCTCTGACTGGCAGCTGTTGTCAAAGTCGGCTCGTGTTTCCTCTCCGCCGCACAGCTGACGTTCACATTCGTGCACGCGTACATTTCCACATTATTTCTCACACACACACGCAGCAATGCGCGGCCGTTTTATTTTGCACGATGCCGTGTCCTACTTACGACTTGTCCCTGCGTCGCCCCAGTCGCCGTTGTGGGCTGCCGCCCTGCCGGTGGCGGCGCGGCGAGAGCGACTTGCCGCGACTTCGCTCCTTGATGGGAGACTGAGCGCTTGACGACTTCAGGATCTGAAATCAAAAAAGTCACAGTGACCGTTCGCTGTCCAGATCAATCAAAGCACACACAAAGTAGCACTCGTGTTTGTGTGCGTGTGTGGGCATTAAGGAGTCAGCAGGTGACAAAAAAGTGCCGACTTAACAGGGATGCGTGACGGCTTTTTCTGGCACTGTGTGAACAGCTGCAGCTCGCCGTTGTCGGTTTCGATTAGTGGCACTCGTGCGTGCGTGTGTTCGAGTAGCCACAAACTGTACTCAAGTGAGAGTTAACGTGACAAATTTCACACCTGGATAAAACGAATGTCACATGTCAATGTAACAAATTCACCATGTTTAAAGGTGCCAAATTTCACTTCCGCACGCATTCATCAAAAGAAAATGAAGCAATTCCTTCTGGTTGAGGCCGCTGGCCGAGTGTCTCCTTTTTGAAACAGAAATTTTCTCAACCACTTACCGTATTGGCCTGAATATAAGACGGCCCTGATTATAAGACGACCCCCTCTTTTTCAAGACTCAAGTTTGAAAAAAAGACTTTTTGAACACCAAATTAATTTTTATACAGAAAATAATTAGAGTACATCTGAAAAAAATGATTATAACAATATATTTGAGAGAAAAAGCATGTTATTTTGCCTCATTCAAATCTTAATATCTGAACATTTAAATATGTAAGCTAAAGTGCAATCACATTTGTAAATGAATGGCTTCTGTTTTTTTTAAATGAAAATGACATCATAACTTCTCCTCAGCTGCCGGTTAACCTGGCCGATCTTCGACCCACTTTTCTCCAGATTGTCGCTACGTTTCTCCATTTTCTGTAATTTCTTCTATTATTTTCTTCTCTTTTCCTTGTTAATGCTATTTTTTATTTTTCTGATTCGTGCTACCACTATTTTAATTTTTATTCTTCGTGACAGGGGTTCACTTTGGCCTGGGGAGTCAAGTTCAGCATTCGCTTCAATGATATCTGGCGCCATCTAGCGTCGTGAATGGGTATAATGTCTAGACCCCGAATATAAGACGACCCCCACTTTTTCAGTCTTATTTCAATGCAAAAAACACCGTCTTATATTCGGGCCAATACGGTACTTTTGGTCACAGTATTCCAGAAGAGAAGGGCGGTGCCATAGCATGTCAAGATATGGACCCGCAGCAGAACGCTACACTCATGTGGACTTTAGCGAGTGGCATTCGAATGGATTCTCATCTTGTGCTTTTCGCGACTGATGAGTTAGTTGCGTTGAAACTCCATTGGTAACTCTCCCAAAAAAGAATATTGCACACTTGCCCACTTTTTGCCAGCTTTTTTGTTTCTTTTAACGACGCAAACATGAATTAATGCTAGCCTTAGCCAATCCCAACATGGCAAAGCTGACAAAAATACAACTAGGACCTATAAACCCTGAAGTATATTTAACCCTTTCATGCACAAATCATGTAACCTGATAATGTGATAAGCTGTCGACTGTGGTAACCGCTGTCCCTCAAAGGGTTAAAAAAAAGAAAACTTCGGGACTGAGCGGCGATCACAGCAAAGCCCTAAACAGCCTACGCTGTCGTGCTAGTGCTGGCTAAGCGTGTGCGTGTCAGGATGGCGGGTGTCAAATAACGCCGCATGGAGTTGGCTGCATGTCATAAGTTATGTAGGTCAGTCATCTCGCAAAACTTGGCGCGCACGATGTGTGCACGCGTACCTTCATCCTCATGTCTCGCCCGTGTTTCTCCAGCTCGCGCCTCATCTCCGGAGCGGCCATCTTGGTTGCGTTGAGGACCAGGTACTTCCACTCGATGGCCTGGCACACGTGAGGGTCGTGAGGGACGTACAGGCCGATCTTCACCTGAACACCCAAAAAGCGCACATACTTATAGTTGAAATCATTTTTAAAATTTTTGAACACGTGACAATTTAAAGACGTGCCTTCTTGAGGCTGTGCTGGTATCGCTTGTAGGAGCTCTCAAAGTCGTCCACCAGCTCACCGAGCGTGCGGTGGTTGAGCGGCTTGTCCATGAGGTCCGAGCGCCGGCTCATGCCCAACGAGCCGTAGCGTCCGTTGCAGTAGACGCCCAGGACCACGTGGTGGAAACAGTGGCCCGAGAACTGCGTCTTGAAGCTGATGGGGAAGCGCTCCAGCGACGTCAGGCCGTTGGTCAGGTAGCTGGACGCAGCCATGTAAGGATTTGCCTTCACAATCAAATTTGCATCGCTGCGTACAGCCAACAAAGTTCAGCAGTAGCAAGGCAAATTGTCAAATGCTGCCAATGTCATGTCACTCCAAATCAACAAATTGAAACAGTCTAACACCGATTTTAAATAAAATATGGACTTGCCAGGCAGACTAGACACCATTGGAGATATCGAGAACTAAGCGGAGCCTCAGAGGTGATGGGAGATTTTTTCGGTCTCTTCCTTTGGAATGAAACGTTAGCAAGCCAACTCTAAAATTCGTCTTAAATCACTTTTTTATTTTTGGGCTTTTGACTCTATTGTTTTGGTGTTTTGTTGTCTTTACTGTTTTGAGTTGATTCATTTATTGTTTGAACTGGCTTCATTTTTATATGTCCAATTTGTACTTTTGTAAATCACTTTGTGAGTGAATAAAATTGAGTTGTCTTTTCTACCTTGGTATTTTTTTTAACCTTTTTGAATGTCATCAATCTAGTTGTGTATATTTTGTAGTCGTTTTATTTTGAATGTTAAGAAATCTATCTATCTGTCTTGACATCCTGTTTTGAAAGAAGTGCAATTCTCGCGCGTTTTGCAATTATCGCGGGATAAAGCGAGCCATCTGTGTCTGGTGTGAGTGACGTCATCTAGCGTTGTCGGAGTTGCAAACAAAGCAAACCAGTGCCAACTGGAAGAATCCAATCGCTTTTTTTTCCTTTCTTGCTTTTCTAATCGTAATGGATCTGCAAAAGTGTTAAAGCAGCTGAAGTGAAAATGCTAATATCCGTGTCGTGACTCATGAATGGCCCGTTTATGGAAGCAGCTCGCGGACTCGTCATGGGACAGTGACACAGCCGGAAAAAGAAAATCACACTTTTATACATTTCGCTCGGAGGGGGTCACGTTACTTTCAGAGGCGAAATAGCCCATCTATCTGGTGAGTAGTGGTATAATGAAGAGTGCGCTCTGGGAGGCATGTGGCCTCATAGCTCAGTGGTTAGAGCACTGGTCTTGTAAACCAGGGGTCGCGAGTTCAATTCTCGCTGGGGCCTGCCTCCTTTTTTTTTTCCCGATTAACATTACGGTTGAAAAATACAAATAACGCGAAACAAACGTGACTTCGGTGAACCGCTTCTTTTCCCGTTTTAACATAAGCAATTTGAAGAGGCTACTGTGAATAAAGATACACTGTGCAGTGTTTGGACAGCATTTTCCCTTTGTTTCTGAGCAACAACAGTACAGTACAGTACATGATAGGCCTTTTCGGACTCCACTGCGCCGTATCAACCTTTTTTATAACCTTTCATTGCATATGCATAGTAGCGTTTCAAATCAATTTCACGGGGGGGGGGGGGGGGGCACATTCAAGCCACTTCACTTCCAGCTAATTATGAACCTTGGTTCAGTTGGTTCCAGCACACAAGCAAACAAGCCCTCAACAGTTGCCCGTGACAGTGAATCTTATTTAGAACCTGAGTTGCTGGAATGTGTATTCCACTCCATTACCATGAGTCAATAGTAGAAAATGAAGAGCGGGGAGGGGGAGCATTACACCCTAATCCCGCACAACACAGACGAATAACATCAAGGCAGACAGTGAGACAGAGCCTGTGAGAGAGCCTGATGTTGCCACTGACAGAAGTGAAGCGAGACTGTGCATCCAACTGCATTGGACCGTCAGGCATGAAAAAAAAATGCACCTGTGCATGTGTGTGCGCATGGCTTTTCTTTTATTTTGGTGACAATCAAACCAAAATGAATTTTTTTTTTGAGCAGAGATGGTAGAACATTGTTTAAAATGTGACGCAAATCTGTCTGCCTTGAGGCTACGGAATATATTTAAAGAATGAATGTGAAGACAATCCAAATACAATCAAAGAATGCAATTAATCAACACGGCGAAGCGAGTGAGACAATAGTTCGATGTGCGTCATTTGTCATGCCGGCTGAATGCAGTGCAATCCAACTGCTACACACGGAGTGTTTTTTTTTTCATGTTTGTATGTTTTAATTAGCTGAAAATATTTGATGCTACTCTAACGTCACGTGTCCACAATTCGTCAAGGAGTAGTAAAGGAAGAGGCAGTTCGAAAGAGTTGTTAAAGTTATGGGTAACTCGTAACAAGGAAATATTTTGGACTCAAAACGTACCACGCCGTGGCCCCAAAACCAAGACCTAAACCCTCGAGTGGGTTATCTTGACCGTTCCACCTCAAAGCCGCACCTCACGTGGATCACGTCTTGTCTTCCTCTGTAGGGACTTTCTGTTCGGTTCTCTTCCATCCTTACCAGCACGAAAAGGTACCAGGCAATTTCCTGCTGCGTTCCTTAGCAATCAGTGCCAAATATGGGCAAGCTCACGCCATCCTGAATTGATTGAAGGATGCGGATTCGAGAAGATTTTGTCCAGTTATTTATGACTACATTATTGTACAATTTGTAGTCTGTCTTTAATTGATGTTTTTTTTTTTTACTTGCTGTCTACAGCCAGGCAAATAAAAATCCATTCTCAGCTGCAAATGGGCGATGATTACAACTCAACCTTTGCGAATATAAGACAACGAAGCTACGTGTGCACGCGCGTGTGTTCGCGCGCGCCGGTAAAGGGGAGCGAGGGGCGGCAGTGGGGAACTTTGAAGTGAGCTCTTGTTGCCTGGCAACAAGGTTGGGCAAGAACAGCAGAGGATGGCGGCGCTGGCGTGGCGCGTTCGAGTGCAGCAGCAACTCGTCAGCTAGTTTTCACATGCACACAAAACCTGCGACCCATTTGTGCGTGTGTGCATGTGGGTGTGGGTGTTAATTGGGGGACAGTTTGTTCAGATGGAGAAAGGGGTCTCTGGGTTCAGTTGGGGGTCAAGCATCCAATTAGGGCGAGGCAAAAGCGCCGCAGCTGTTGCTGTGAAAAAGGATACATGCCCAGGATGACGGCTTCCAGACATTTGATTGGCAGAGACTCTCGCACCATCTCCCGCGCCGTCTCCATTAACCTGGAAAAAAAAAAAAACTGACGCTTGTATCGTGAAACAACGCTCTCAATACGAAACGACGCTACAACTCAAATCTTCCAAGTATCACTTACGAGGGGCGTCCCAAAAGCGTCCGGCCTCACCCTTGAAAAGAAATTCACACGGATGCCATCTTGATTTGTGTTGGCTACAGCGGAGAGGCCCGAATATTGGTGCTGCTCAATCACCAGCGATCAACGCGCCAGTACTTTTCAATGTCGGCGGGAACTTGGACGTGGTGTTTGGTTTCGGAAGCTGTTCAACCAGCTTTCAATGAGGACTGTGGGCGAGTCTGGATAGCGGACCCTTTCCTCAACCTCCCTCCTCGGCACATTTGGCCCCATCGGACTTGGTCTCGGTCCCCAGACTGTGACATGAACCTGGTGGTCAATATTTTGGTTCTGATGAAGATGTGCGACATGCTGCGATCAAAACCTGCTTCCGGGACGGACTTTGTGCAACCGCAGCATCGATGGAACATATCAAATCAACTCCAGGGTCATTATGTTGTCCAGGGCCGAAACCTTTGGGACACCCCTTGTATTTTGGGACTCAAAATCCGCCCTGTGGTCTGTTTTCCCAAATTTAAGAAATTAATTTTCTAGTGACAAAAATTACAAGTTTGATCTTTAACAGCACAATTTTTAGACCTTTATGATTTTTTTTAAACTCAGAACACTCACTGTCATTTTACAAATTACCGCTTGAAAAGGACAACCCCAAAAATGTTTAGCAGGACTGGTAATTTGACAACCCAAAAAAAAAGAAAGAAAGAGAACTTGTCACATTATGAGAATTCTGAGCGAAAAAGTTGCAGTGCTTAATTCTGCATGCAAACAACAGGAAGGGTATTTTATTAAACTATTTTCTTCCCTTTACTTCGTAAACCTTTCATGCACCCTGTGACCTGATTACAGTGAAACTCCTCTGCAACGAAACCTACAAGGGCGACATTACCTCCTAGTGTGAAAAAATCTTCATGCAAAATAAAAGACATGATCCAAGAAATTGATGGAAGTGAAAGTGAATGCCCATCGTAAATTTCACAATTTCTTTACCTTTTTTTCTTTCTACACTGACTATATGAAGTGTCAAATAAGTGTATGCTCATACAAATTTGCTACAGTGAAAATCCCACTGTTGTGAAAAATTTCTTGCTGCAAAGATGATTTCGTTGTAGAGGAGTTTTCACTGTACATGATAAGCCGTCCACTGTAGCAACCACTGTCCCTGAAAGCGTTAAATTCCCATCTTAGGCAGTCTAATTATAATTCATACCTTTTTGTTAAAAGAAACAAAACCGAAAAATTCTCACTGCGTGAACATGCACTCCAATTTAAGTTCCCGGTGTACTCTGAATCACATCACCACAGCAGTCAGGAAACTCGACTTTTAACCTCGCGCCATGTGACATATGACATGTTGATATGTTTATACCCCCCCTCCACCCCTCCCCTCCCCACCACCACCAACAACAATGGGAAATGTGACTAACCCACAGAGAGGCCTGTTCTTCTTGATCTCGAAGAACTGCGTGCCCGTGTGGTTATATCTGGCGGAAGCAGTTATGAAGCGATCGCCTGCTGTTTGTGTGTAGAATGGAAGCTGCGACACCCCCCGCACCCCCCACACACACACACACCAAATAAGGATACTGCAGAGCCTTCATGAAATTCTGGACCACCACAAGCCAGTCTGGCACCGACATTGCCGGCTTGAAGGTGGGCAGCGGGGGGACGTGATGCTGCCAAGGGAGAGAAATGAGAGCCGTTAGTTATTTCATGTCTCATATCACGTGATCGACCGAAAGAGAAACTCCAAGTCCCCGTGGTTGATGTTTCTGGCATTTCAGAAAGTGTTTACACAAACAAAAGAGACGCATTCTTCCCATCGCCTCTCATTTTGCATTTTTTTTCTTTTGCATGTGCAAACCTGAAGTCAATGACGCCGCGAGTGTTGAATCACGCTTCCTGCCAGGCCAGCTGCATCAGCCCCACAATTAAATTGTCTCCCTTCCTGTTTTGTCCGCCCTCTTCCTCCTCTTAATCCCGCCTCTCTGCGCTCAAAGAGGAAAACAGAAAGCGCGATCGAGACCTCCCTGACGATGAAACAACGGGACGAGCATCCCGTATCAAGCGGGCCGGTGCGTGCCACGCCCATTCAAAGTCCTGCTGGCGTCCGGAGATTATCCGCTGGCCAGATTGTATTGGAGGGATTATTTTCTTTGTGTAATTTAGGCCACGAAGGCGGCGCGAGTGAGAGAACACCGCTGCGCGACACGAAATATCATCACCACTGCGAAGGCTTGCGAGCGAGCGCGGGGAAAAAAGATCACATGCGAATATTTTACATGATCAAGGATTTACAAATGACCAAAGTCAAAGAGCTGAACAAAAATAACAATTCCAACTCATGTTTTTGTTAACACTGAAGACCATTTGAAGTGGTGTCAATATTTGGGGAGATGTCACATTCCTGTTAGAAACTATTGTCTTGTGGTCAAATTTTCACACAGATTGTCACGTCCAGAAAGGTCACAGACGGCTTTTGGGATTGACAAGATGGAGGCCGCTGCAGCGGTGGCAAGCGGTGGCAACGGCAACGTGTGTGTGTGTGTGTGTGTGTGTGTCGGCGCGCTTCTCCTCCTGTCTGTGGGTGATGTACAACTCCTCAGAGCATTAGTACTCTCATAATGGATGATTGTTTTTGAATGATTTGGAATGTGCGGTTGGCAAGGAAAAAAATGCTTGCGCTTGTTCTTCCTCTTCTTGTTGCTGTGCTGTTTGTGCGCATGTTCTCATGTGTGAACCAAAGTTGGGAAAACAAATGCCTCAACTTCCTTCTGGACATATTTGCTGGCGCGGACGTTTAAATCGGTCACTCGTTTTGTGCCACCAATATTTAAATTGGTCAAGTCCACTTTTCATTGGCTAGGCAAGCTGTCTCGCAAATCACTGCAATGACTCACGAAAAAGTGTTTCTTTGCAGTCTCAGTATAGTGCAGATTTTTTTTGTAGAGGGCTGCGTCCTTTTAGCAATTACCCACAATGCAATACCGGCGGCCATATTGGAGGGCTGTTATAAACAAGCCATATACAAATTATATGACTTCGAATTATATTCGTAGTGTCTTGTTTATAACAGCCCTCCAATATGGCCGCCGGTAGTGCATTGTGGGTAATTGCTAAAAGGACGCAGCCCTCTATTCCCACGCAACAAACAAGGGTTGGCTGTCAATCTTACCTTAGGCAGGTAGGCAGCGTTGCGTATGGCGTCCACCATCTCCTGGCCCTCGGGGTGCACGGCGGCCACGTGGGCCCACATCCTCTCCCAGGTGGCCCCCTCGATGGGGAAGCCGGCGCGGTTGACGTGGAAGAGCAGTCCTCCATCCTTCTCCTCTTCCTCGCGGTTGGGGCTGCTGCCTTCGCTCGAATCCTCGCAGGCAGCCCGGCGCAGCAGGCAGTGGGCACTGGAGCTTTTGGAGCGTCCGTGCCGGCTCAGCTTGGCCGAGCGGGCTGCCGACCGGTTCGGGGGGTCAGGGCCGGTCATGGGGGGGGGACAAGGAAGAGGAGGATGACGGACGAGTCCCGCTACGGGAACATCCTCCTGACTGCGCCTTGCTTCGCTGAGAACATGCTGAAAAACGTAGCAAGAGCAAGAGTAAATATCAACAACACAACAAACACATTTTCCGATGTCTCACACAACACTTGAATACAACATGAAAACTTCAAACTAGGAGCCTCTAATCTACAGAAAACGAAGTAAAATCGTCAAATCACGTGAGAACTGACTGGCAAAAGAGCTAAACTATTTAAAAATAGAAATGGGGGTCGACAAGTGGTCCAACACTGCAACTGTGACGATGACGTCAAAGGTCCCCCCAGAAAGCGACGTCTGGTCACTGGAACTCTGATACAGAGATGCTTCTCTCTTTCTTTTTAAGTAATCTGATAAACAACAAGCATTCCGTAAACGTGGAGCATTTTTTGTAGCATGACTGCAACATTATTTCATTTTGTTGTCGTTGTTCTTTTTTCTTTTCTTTAGGACATCCGTTGAAACGTCGTCAATTCAAACTCACCACATCGTGCGCCGGCGTCACGAAAAAGACGTTGAAAAAGACGTAATGGTCATAACTGTGTTAAAAGATTCAAAAATGCAACTAAAAAAACCCTCAGTTGCGCTCCTGTTTAGTTTTGTCTTGCTTTGGTGTTGCGAGCCTTTGCAACTTCATCCCTTTACATCCAACTGTTGTCAAAATCGCGATTACATTTCTTCTACCACCGGAAATAGCGTACAATTCACTTCAGCGTAAAGCCCTCATAGCCTACAAATATACGATTTGGATAATCGACAAAGACCAAATTACTAACGAACAAATTAAATATTTATAATAATCATGCATTCAATCACATCAGACCGTCAATAAACTTAAGGCATCAAAATCTAGCAGTGAGTGGTTGAACTTTGAAAATCCCTGCCGGACATCCTTGGTTTGACTCCCTCGCTCGCGTACACTTATCTTATTTCACCGCGGGCCCCTATTGCCTCTCAAACGGGGAAATAAATTACCTCTTGTTAGCCTTTCCCGCCGTCAGCGGCCTCCCCGGCACCTCCTTCGCAAACCCGGCGTCATGTTGATTCAAGTGCCCCCTCGCCAGTTTCCCACAAGATTAAACCGCCAGTGAAGAAGAAGCAACGATGCGACTCGCTCCTTACTGTTGCCAAGTCGCTCGTAACCTGTGCTGGTGGCTGGTTTCCCATTGGTCGAGCCAACAATGAGGGGCGGGACGGAGGGGGAAATCGCTGTCCGACGCTGCTCTCCGATTGGTGGAGGTGTGAGGCGTAACAAGTCTTGACTGCAATATGAAAAGGATACTGATGCACTTTGTCACATCTGTTAATTTGACTAACTTTGATTACAACACAGAGTTCTAAACAAATATCAGAAAAATATATTTTTAAATAAATAAAATAAAAACAATAAAATTCAATAAGAAGGGAAATTGCACACATGCAACTCAACTGCATCGATTTCAGCATAAAAAGTTGGGTGCATAAAAGTGCACGAAAAAGCATTTACGTACTGTATGCTGCAAAGTGGCGTTTTATCTCTGATGATGACTCGCCTTCACTTGCATTATAGCTACCCCTGCTGGATATAAAGTGTATTAAAAAGAACTGAAATCACAGTTGCTGCAGAATTTTCACGACTGTATAATTACTTTGAGCAGCTTTTTTTCATGTAATTTTTATAATGTACCACCTGAAAAAAAATCACGTCTCTTTTTACTTTGGAAAAAATGTTATTTTGCATGACGAAGACGAGAAGAGAAGAGTACAGCATTTGTCAGACGTCAAAGTCAAACCGGAGCTCCATGCGTGAACACCCTGACGACGACGGGGACGCAAAACTTTGAACCTAAATGTGGGCCACAAAACCTGATCGACGAGCCCAGCCCCCATCTTTCTCCTCCTCCTACGTTTTCTATCCACAGTGTCAAGTTTCACGTCTCAACATTTCAGTGTCGTTGTTGTTGTCGTGCAGCTTCGCCCTTCATCAGACCACAAATGGGAATCCTGGATCTCCCTATTCAGTCCGGCGGCGTCTTGGCAACTCTGCTGGCGGCGGCCGGCGTCCTGCTGCTGGTCTATGCGCTCTCTTCCGCGTGGATCCCGCAGGAAAACTCCAACGAGCCTCCGGGCCCGAGACCGCTGCCTCTGCTTGGGAATCTCTTGCAGCTGGACCTCAAGAGACCCTACAACACCCTCGTGGAGGTCCACAGCATTCAAACGCCTTCTCCTTGTGTTTAGAAAGAGCGGAGGCGGGGGACTCGAGTCACATGACTTGACTCGGGTTATTTGGACTGAATTGCCAATTTGAAGACTCGCTTGGCTAAACTTTATGAGAAACCGGGCTTGAGCTTGATATGGAATTCATGATGCTGCACTCGGTTTTGACATGAATTTCATAATTTGACAAGTGTTGCATGTTTATGTTTGAAAATCACAAAACTGGCTAAGAATTTAATAACATGAATTTTGCATTTCAGTTCCTTGTCAAACAGCATGTGCAAAAAGTGTGCGAATAAAATGAACAACTGGTATTCAAAAATTTCCGGAAGGTCAGATACATAAAAGAAATTCACAATGTCCACCTGAAAGCCCAATATACCAAATTCTTACTCCCACCTCTGCTGGAAACAGTCAAACAAACCCAATTTGACATTGAGGGATGTCTACCACATCCTCAGATGTCCAAGAAGTACGGGCCGGTGTTCAGGGTCTACCTGGGCTCCAAGAAGGTTGTGGTCCTGGCCGGCTACAAGGTGGTGAAGGAAGCTCTGGTCAACTACGCGGAGGAGTTTGGGGACAGAGATATCTTACGCATCGTGAGCCAGTACAACGACGGACACGGTGAGTCAGGCGAAATCACCTTCTGGAGCATCGCTCATCATGATGGAAGTTGATTTTCCCACCCCGAGGTGTCATATGGAGCAACGGAGACTCGTGGAAGGAGATGCGACGCTTTGCTTTGACCAACCTGAAAGACTTTGGGATGGGAAAGAAGGCGTGCGAAGAAAAGATCATCGAGGAGTGTCAGTACCTCTTGGAAGTCATCAGGAACCTCAAAGGTAAGGCTTTCTGTTTAACGGGACACTACGGCTACACGTTTTCCAACAGTCGTCGATTGCATCTTGACAAACGACGGACAGGTCACATGAAGTGAAGTTAAATTGAAGAAGTGGACTGCATGTCATGCGGAGAGTTGTCATTAATCAATACATAAATAAATAATAATAAATAAATAATAAAAATAAAAAATAAATACATAAAATAAAATAAATAAAAATAATAATAAAAAATAAATACATAAAATAAATAAAAATAAATAAAAGGACAGACAAGCGGGTTGAAGACGTATGGATGACATCCGCAATTTCCAGATAAGGATCTCAAAGTACACGTCAAAATTGTTTTCTTTTTTATGATTTTGTATTCTAGGCAATGCCTTCGACACCACGCAGCCAATCAACTACGCGGTCTCCAACATCATCACCTCCATCGTCTACGGGGACAGGTTCAACTACGATGATCCCGAGTTCAACGCCATGGTGGACGGAACGAATCGGAAAATCCAGCTGGCAGGCTCACCTTCTGCCCAGGTTCTGAAATCATCATTCAAATTTTTCATGCATCTGGAACATAGAGTCACATGTGTCAAATCGGCGTTCACGGTATCGCCCCTCATTCCAATAGCAATCTTTTAGCGTGACGGTCAAACTTCCTTCCCCAGGTGTTCAACTTGTCCCCGTGGCTTGGCAAGTGGCTGCCACAGAACAAGGAATTCTTCCGATTGACGGCTGATTACACAAAGACGACTCTGGAAATGTTCAGCCAACTCAGGGAAAGCCTCAATTCGCTTTTGCCCAGAAGCCTGGTGGATGCCTTCTTCATCCGCAAGCAAGAGCTGGAGGTGCAAAGACTGAAGTGGCATAGTTTAAAAAAAGGACTAGCGTGAAATGCCTTAAAAGTTGCACCGGTCAAACTGAAACAACTATCGTATTTTACGCACGATAAGACGCTTCGGAGTATTAGGCGCACCTTCAATGAATGGCCCATTTTAAACCTATTTTCATATATTGGGCACACCACTAGATGGAGCTACGCTAAAGGGAATACAATACAATACAACACAATACAGCTTTATTTATATCGAGATGTCACAACTGCTGCAGCCATAACATTTAAAAATACTACGTCCAAGAAATCAGAATATTGATCCATATAGAAGGCGCCCCGGATTGTAAGGCACACTGTCGGCTTTTGAGAAAATGGAATCGTTTTAGGTGCACTTTATAGTCCGGAAAATAAATGCTACTGTACAAGGTAAATCCCCCAAAAGTTGTGCAGGTCAGAGGAAAAGATATTCAATCAGATTTGAGTCATGTACCGGTCATTCACAGTGTTATCCTGAAGCCACTCCTTTCCTATCTAGTTGTGTGCGTAGGGCTGATAAAACTGCGAAAAAGATAAACCTTCAGGTCAGTCTGAGGTGAAGAATGCACCTGAACAGGTTTTCATCGAGTATGCTTCTGAAAATGACAGCATTCATTTTCCCCTCAGTCCAGATTAATCTGGAAAAGGTGATCACGTGGCGACTCGCATTCACACCAAAGACTTCAACGATTGTCTCGTCAGACCCAAGAATTTGGTATCTCGTGGTCTGAAAGTCCTTCAGGTGCCTTTTGGCAACTTTTTAAACGTCTTTTGCTTAATGGCTGGTCTATTGGTGCGTTCAGGAGAGCGGGATCACCAACAGTCACTTCCATGACGAAAACCTGATGTGGACAGTTCAGAACCTCTTTGCCGCCGGCACCGACACCACGGCTGCTACGCTCAGGTGGTCCTTGCTTCTCATGGCCAAGTATCCTGACATCCAAGGTAAGACCAGAAAAAAAAGACCTCAAGTCTTCTGCATCATAGCCTAAAGGCCTGGCTCACCCACAAAGACAAGGTCCATGAGGAGGTGTGCAGGGTGATCGGAGATCGTCAAGTCCGGGTGGAGGACCGCAAGAACCTGCCCTTCACCGACGCCGTCATCCACGAGACGCAGAGGCTGGCCAACATCGCACCCATAGCCCTCCCTCACCGGACCAGCCAGGATGTCACCTTCCGAGGATACTTTATCAAGAAGGTAAGACTGGTACACTAAACCCTTTTCTCAGGACTGGAACTTTCTCTCGAGATTACTGTTGCGCAGAACACCACCGTCTACGTCCTCCTGACGTCCGTCCTCCATGACGAGAGCGAATGGGAAAAGCCGTATTCCTTCCACCCCGACCACTTTCTAGATAAGGATGGGAAGCTTGTCAAGAACGACGCCTTTATGCCTTTCTCTGCAGGTGGGGAAACGACACATGATGGAAAAATTTTGCTCACGGCCGCGCTATTTACTGATTGCGCTTGCAGGTCGCAGGGCTTGTCTGGGAGAGAGCCTGGCCCGCATGGAACTCTTCATCTTCTTCGTCACACTGCTTCAGCATTTCCGCTTCCAACCTCCCCCGGGGGTGTCCGAGGACAGCCTGGACTTGACTCCCCGCGTTGGCTTCACGCTCAGTCCGACCGCGCACAAGCTCAGAGCGCTGGACTGCATGTGAGCGCCACAGTTTCACCTGAAAAAGATGATTTGATTTCCAAAGTGAAGTTATGAAAGGCAGAAATGTTATGCTAAGCTAAGCTAAGTTAAATGCTAACACATAATCGGAAATGCCACAGGCTGAAGAATAGTATCCATGTGACAGCTTTATATTTGACCACAATCAGTGCAGCAACACATGGAGACAGACGAGATCAATCCGCTCAGGCATATTTGTATCCTCTGCCAAAAACTGCGTTACAATAAACTCATCATTTGTCAGCAATATTGTATTATACCAGGGGTGTCAAACTCCTTTTTTTCGCGGGCCACTTTGGAATTACGACTTCCCCGGAGGGCCGTTACGACAGTGAAAATGTTTAATCATCACATCGTATACTTGTACACAAACAAAAAATAAAAAATAAACTGTCTCACTAGATTTGGAAATCGGTCAAAATATTTGTTCAATTATTGTTCAAGTGAGTGTAAACCGGGTGACAAAGTTATCGCAAAATGTCACAGTTATTTATTCCATATGACGATTTGAAATTTCAGTCCAGATTTAAGCAAGGGTCATGGATGTTGACACATATGATTTGCTTTCGCGGGCCACATAAAATGATGTGGTGGGCCAGATCTGGCCCCCGGGCCTTGACTTTGACATCTGTGTATTATACTGTCACCTTGTGGCCAAATCACACACATGCACCAGAAGGGGCAGAACTTATCATTCTTGAAAATTTTCAGAGTTGCGATATGTATTCATAAATATTATGGAGTGAAATTTGTGTTTTTTATTTTTTCAAATTAATCCAAAAAAATGACTTGATACGACAGTTTTAGGACAATGCAACCATGTTGGGGAACGGGGGGGGGGGGGGTGTTAGGCATGTCACCAATTCCTCCACACACACCATATTCGGTCACTAATGGTGTCGTGACACACAAGCCGAACTTGTGTGCGGGCAGCGGGGATGGGGTCCCACTCAGTGACGGTGTGAATGTGGGTGTGCATGATCGTTTGTCACCATATGAGCCCTGTGAACTGACTGGCGACCAGTTCAGGGTGTCGTCTGTCTTCCGCCCGAAGTCAGCTGGGTTAGGCTCAAGCAGCTACCCGCGAATACCCTCTTCAGGATAAGGAATGTTGAAAACGGACGGATGGATGGATGGATGGACACCGTATTATTCGTCAGAGCAGTGTGGGGGACGCGACAAAGTCGTGGACAAATCTTGTGAGCGCGTTTGGCCATTTCTGGTGAGGACACCAAAAGTACTTCATCGTGTTATTGATTCACTTGTGTTTAGTCCACACTTCCGTTTCCAAAACGAACGACGCAGAACTTTGGGGACGTTTTCGACTTGAGCTCCCGTCGCGTCCCGCCCCGATGTGGGTTGGACTTTGCGAGTGGAGGGCTGGCCTGACATGAAACTTTGCGAGTGGAAGCTCGTCTGACCGCAGTGACTTACCGAGCTGTCACGCGCCCACAGAGCAGCTCGGGGGCGTTCTTTTCAGCCTCGTAAACATGGACGTTTCGGTCGCCTTCTTGCCGCTGAGCTCCAGCTACGTGCTCGCTTCCGCGCTGGTGCTGCTCGTCGGCTACATGGCCTGGTCGTCGGCCTCCAGGTCGCCGGAGTCCGGGGGACAGGAGCCCCCAGGTCCCAGGCCGCTGCCGCTGCTCGGGAACCTGCTCCAGCTCAACCTGAACGGACCGCACCAGACCCTCCTGCAGGTGAGCGTCCTCGAATGTTCCCCGCGGACGACATTTAATTACGCGCTAGATCGGAGCGTTGCGAATGAAGGCGTTCGTTACCATTCACCCTTTCCCGAGTCACTGCTTTGGGATTTTCAGTGGACATTTTAGTCCACTATATCAAGTAGTAAACAATTTCGAACACGGCGTTTATTTTGAAACGCAATTTATGCCGGAAGAGGCTTCTTTCGTGATGCTCGATAATGAGCCTGGAACTTTATTTGTGCACTTTGGGACTGTAGCCCGGGTTGCACCCTTTTGGTGTCCTTCCAAAGTTAAAAATAAATAAATAAAAATAGCAACAACGAACTGTTTGCTTTGTTGTTTTTTTTTGTTCACTCTGGCGCGCACTTTCACCTCTTTGGTCCAAGATGTCCAAGAAGTACGGTCCGGTGTTCACCTTCCACATGGGCCCCAATAAGGTGGTGGTTCTGGCCGGATATAAGACAGTGAAAGAGGCCCTGATCCAGCACGCTGAAGAATTTGGAGAACGAGAACCTCTGAATACCGCCAAGGAGGTCAAGCTAGAGCACGGTAAGCAACACTGCAACGATCGAGTGCACGACCAGCGCAGGAAGTGAATGCGTGACCTCGTGTGGCTCACCCGAGGTGTCCTGTGGAACAACGGAGAGTCGTGGAAGGAGATGCGACGCTTCACTTTGACCAACCTGAGAGACTTTGGGATGGGAAAGAAGGCGTGCGAGGACAAGATCATCGACGAATGTCAGCACCTCTTGGAAGTCTTCAGGAATTTCAGAGGTGACGCACATGCAACACAGAGGAGCTCAGTGCATTCACCCGTTGCCTACTTTTTGAACTTGTATGTTCCTATAATTTCTCAAATTTTGTCTTTGCAGTTTCACTTTGTGGTTCAGTAAAATTGCTAATGAGAGCAAAAAGAAATCAAGAACTTATTCTGTCATTGGCTTATTTTTTCATTTTATGGATCAAAAGTATTTGTGGTATCGGTGTTTGGTATCGGTGACGACTCAGGAGCGAATGCTCCTTTCTGTCTGATGAAAAGTGGTATGGAAGCCACTCCTACTTCAACTGTTTTCTTTGACGGTACCGGTTCTGGTTTCAGGGGAAGCGTTCGACACGCAGCAGCCGGTCAACTACGCCGTATCCAATATCATCTGCTCGCTGGTGTTTGGCAGCAGGTTCCGGTACGACGACCCCGCCTTCACCGCCATGGTGCAACGCACCAGCAGAAGCATTCAAATCGTGGGCGGCCCATCTTTGCTGGTGGGTAGAGTGCCGTCCTTTTCCACACAACGTGATATTTACGCAGGCCAGATCGATTCAAGTCCTGCGTCAAAATGTTGCTCTTCCTCAGTTGTACAACATGTTCCCGTGGCTCGGCAAGTGGTTCTCCTCGGCCAGGGAGGAGCTCCACAATCTGGGAAAGGCCAACCGAAAGCAGGCCACGGAACTGATCCAGGCTCTGAAGGAGACTTTCAACCCGCAGAGCAGCCGAGGCTTGGTGGACGCTTTCCTCCTCAGACAGCAGCAGCAGGAGGTGGCGCAGCGCAACCTAACTTGACAATTCGCAAAGTCCAGTGAATGATTTTCCACCCCGACGCCGCCGATGTTCCGCTTCCATTTGTGCGTGTTTGCGCAGGACACCGGGGATGTGGGTCACTTCCACAATGCGAACCTTCTCATGACCGTCTCCAACCTGTTTGCTGCCGGCACAGAAACCACCTCCACTACGCTCAGATGGGCGCTCCTCCTCATGGCCAAGTATCCCCACATACAAGGTAACAAGAACAGTGTGCCACCTCTGCATTGGTTGTTGTTTTTTTAATCTCAGCCCCAAACCGAATGTTGACTTGTTTGAAGTTTTGCCTGATTCACTTCACTCTAAAAAGGCCAACAGCACCAAGCGAAGTCCCTGCGTAACTCACACGGCAGGTTCTCTTCCTCCATATAGCGTCTTTGGATTGAGGTCATGAAACCAGCTTGAAAACCTCGAAAGCCAACAGTCATGCCATCAATGCGTGAAATTGCGGAAGCTTACACCGTTATTTATTTCACAGTTTCATGTTTTAATGTGTGAAAACGGGACAAGTTTGACTTCCATCATCCATTATCTTTACCGCTAATAAACCAAAGCAGCTCCTTCTGGTTCAGCTCACGGGCGGACATTTTTGCGTCTTATCAAAGTCACTAGCCACGCCAACTATAAACTGTTAAATCGTTTTTTTAAATTATTTTTATTCATTTAAGTTTTATAAGACAAACATACCCATAAAAGGGGTGGACTAGTGAGCTGAACTGGAAGGAATTGGGGTTGTTTTTCTTTTGGCAAATGCAGAAATAAAACTGATCCCATTTGAGCCTGATAATTTATCAAATTATCAGATTAAATGTATTACATCAAACCAAACTTTATCACATTATAACATATTAATTTGTTTTCTCGTCGAGCTAAGAAGTAGGCCTTTATTCCCCCCCAACAAAATGACCACATTGCTCAAGCACACTTTAAACTATGCTAAGCTAGGCTAAGGTTGCTAGTTTGGCTCCATGTCAACACATTTATAGAACACATGGTACTTGAGGTTGACATTTTACGTTATCATTAGCATGTTGAGCTAATTGCTAGGGTCATGTCCTGAATGGTGTTAAAAAAAAATCACACTTGGACCCCCTAAAATGTGGCAAAATTTAGCTAACGACTAAGCTAATCGCCAGGCTAACATGACATTTAAACATTTAAAACATATGAGCATCATAACATGAGCATGTACATAACTAGTCAGTGGTATTCTTGAAGTTTGTCCACAGAGGGACTTGCATCCTTCTTTGTCCACTTGGCTATCAGTTTGATTTGGGACTTTTCTTGAACCACTAACTCAAACCACGGCTTGTCTGTTTCATGTTCTGCTTTGCCTCCTTCTTTTCCTTTTCTCTCCTCCGCAGTAATAATTTCAAGATTAAGAGCTCCTACCCGTTGAGCAGATCACAGCTGCTAAGCACTTGAGGGCACCGTGACATTAGGAAAATCAGGTGTTCCTCCCATGTTTGTGTTGGATTAAAAAAAAAAAAGTAAACAACTCAATAATCTGTCACTTTACACGTTGGGTTGTTTGATTGCCAATTGAAAGTAGAAAGACGGAACGACACGCAGATGATCAAGTACCGTCTACTTTGTTACAAAGTGAGTTACACTTACCCCGCTCTTTTTTGTGAACCCGCAGAGAAGGTCCGAGAGGAGCTGAACCAAGTGATCGGAGATCGTCAGGTCCAGGTGGAGGACCGCAAGAACTTGCCCTACACCGACGCCGTCATCCATGAGACGCAGAGGCTGGCCAACATCATTCCCATGGCGCTCCCTCACCGGACCAGCCAGGACGTGACCTTCCACGGCTACTTCATCAAGAAGGTCAGCAAAATGGAAAATACAGAGGTGCCAAAAGTCCTCACACGAAGTAAAGTGAAAGTGGGCACGCCTTCAAAATTTTCACCATGTGACCAGTCATGAGTGTTTGAACAAACCCTGCCAAATTGTAAACAGTTAAAAAGATTGCCAAATATATAAAATAAGGCTTGATAATGTTTAAAAAATTAAGCCCTTCTCTCTTCCCAAACGCTGCGGGCATGTCCGCTGAAACCAGCCCCGCTCCATTGTTAACTCTCAAACAAATACAACACACCTTTCTTATGCCTACCCATAGTTTGAGCTGCTAAAAGATATCGTTTTAAAGCCTACAGTGGTGGAATAATTTTCAGCTGGGCTTTTACACACTGCAACAATGAGGCGCTCTAAAGCGGTCACACCAGGCCAAAGCCGGGTCAACTTGTTAGTAGTTAAGTCTTACTTTAGGGGGGGGAGAAAATCTCATTTCATCTTTCTGCATGATGAGCGCTTGTGTGCCCTTGCAGCTGACAACGAGGCGCTCTAAAGCAACCACAACAGCAGTCTGAAGGGAAGCATTGGCATAGCTAGCTAGCTAAGTGTGTGTTGCAATTGTGCATGATAGCCACCGACAGGAACAAAAGTGATCAACTTCTAATGCAGCGGTGGTGAGGCGACTCATGCCAGATGCTCAAATGCGTTTTTTGATGCCCCCTTACCCCTCAAAAGCAAACAGGAAAACTAAAATGGTGAATATCAACTCAACTCAGTCCCTTAATCTGCTTTAGACAGTCTAAAGTAAAAAAAACACAGATTCTGAAATGTACTGTACTCAAGTAAAAAAAAAAAAAAGTAATAATTTGAAATGAATTTTTAACAAGATCCCAGATTCAATGATAGGACAACAAAAAATAGAGGTCAGCGCAGATTCATTTTCAAATGTATCGAGTTAAAAAATGGTCTGAGCATTGAATACTGAAGTAGAGATACCTGAAAAAGTACCATGACCGAATATTTGTTGTTGGTTACACCCCACCGCCGCTAAAAATGCCTCCCTCCTCTCCCCCAGGGCACGACAGTGTACCCTCTCCTGACGTCCGTCCTGCACGACGACAGCGTGTGGGAGAAGCCACACTCCTTCCATCCCCAACATTTTCTGAACAAGGACGGAAAGTTCGTCAAGCACGACGCCTTCATGCCCTTCTCGGCAGGTGCGGCAAACGGGAGACTTGCGCCGTCACTTGTTGCTAGGCAGAACTTGACGTTGTTTTATGTTATGTATAGAGAGTAGTTTGAATATTCTTAAAAATAAACCAATAATGGTTGGCTGATGGCATGGCCCTCTACTTGCTGCGCTGCAGGTCGCAGGGTTTGCCTGGGAGAGAGCCTGGCCCGCATGGAGCTCTTTGTCTTCTTCGTCACGCTGCTGCAGCACTTCCGCTTCCGGCCTCCCCCAGGTGTCCCAGAGGACCAGCTGGACTTGACCCCGATGGTGGGTGGCACGCTCAGCCCCCCGCCACACAAGCTTCGCGCAGTCTCCCTTGCCGGCTAGCCAGCTAGCAAGCTAACGTCACGACGGCTTTTCTTTTTTTGCAATCATCTCCCAGCAGTTAAATTTTTTTTTTAATCACACAACTAATAACCACGTACATTGTTATTTGTGACTCTGTAATCTTTGCACAAATGTTTATGTCCAGTAGATGCTAATAGCGTGTAATGTCCCACATGCGTTTAAATTGTGTTTGACACCTTTGGTGAATAAAGTTGATTAAACGCATTTGTCAAGTGTCCTCACTGTGGAAACATTCAAAGAGTGTTTACTCTTAGGCCATAATGTTAAATTGTTGAGCATTTCAAAAAAAAAATTCGGGATTGTTTTTACTTTGAGAATTTATTTTCCCCAAAAAGAACGCATTTATTTTCACAGCTGTCAAGAAAAAAATATATACAGTACATACAATGGCTTTGGAAAGGTTGCACACGACTGTTCAAATGTAAAAAAAAAACAAAGAGACGAGGGTAAAATTATCTGAAATCAAACTCCATCAAAAATGGTCTTTTTCAAGGAGGGAAGTAAAAATAAGTGTAAATGTTGCACAAGCGTGCACACCTTTGCCAGCCAGAGTTGGGGTTGTGTCGAATGCACCAGAATGAACCAATTCAATTGCAACTCAAGTTCGACATGAGCCAGCATCACACAAACGCTCACGTTTAAAGTCCCCCCCCCCCCCGGCGCACCTCCATTAACTCCAAATCAAGTTAAAATTATCTAGTAGGCTTTCCTTGACATGTTGTTGCTTTCCTGCAGAAATCTGAAGCTTTTGTGTGAACCTGACTGCTATTTGGATCTGCTCATAATTGCCTCCTGCCAGTTGCAGTCCCCGTTCATGACAACGCCAGCAACATGCATCACAGTAGCTACGGCATTTTTTTGGAATTAGGTCCAAATGTTTCAACCTTGCTTTCATCGGACTCCATTTTCTGATCTGCTTATCGTCACAAGGGTCGTGGGGCGTGCTGGAATCTATCCCAACTGTCATCGGGCAGTATGCGGGGAACACCCTGAACTGATTGCCTGCCAATCGCAGGGCACACCTCGACGAACAACCATTCGCGCTCACACTTGCACCGAGGGACAATTAAGAGTGTTCCATTAATTAACCTGTCATGCATGTTTTTGGGAATGTGGGAGGAAACCAGAGTACCCGGAGAAAACCCACGGAAGGACGGGGAGAACATGCCAACTCCACACAGGAAGGCCGGAGCTGGAATAGAACCCAGTACCTCTGCACTGTGAGGCCGACGCGTTTACCAGTCGACCACTGGCCTGCCCCGACCCAAACAAAACCTCCCAAACAAATGTGGGAACATGGGTGTGTAGACTTTTTATATCTACTGTGTTGCTTGGGGTGACGTTGCCAGAAAAAAATGGTGACAAGTTATTCACAGTTGGAAGTCATTGTGATACGTAAGCTTGCCCAACTCATTTAAAAAAAAAAAAAAAAAAAAAAGGGGGGGGGGGGTATTTTAACAGCTGAATTGAACTGAACTTTCCATTCATGTAAAGCAAGCATCTTCATTTCCTTCCCACGGTCTCAGTGCTATTTGAAATGATCGTCTTTTGACTCGCACTTACTTTCCAACGACTTTCACTGGCTGTTTATTTCTTTGATTTGTCATGGAATCAAAAGTCCATAAAGCCAATCGCATGCGGTTCAAAGATCACTCGCGGTATTTTTTCAGTGTTAAACATTAAACATGTTTCCCCTTGCCAGGGATTTAGTTGTATGAAAAGTCACAATTATTTGAAGCATAACAACGAGTTTGAGCAGACAATCGCAGAATAAATATTCAAATGAGTTGTCTTTCCAACTCGACGACAGCCGCAAACTGTGTGTTTCTGCGCGTGTTTGTGTTTGTGTGTCGATAAGGCCGGCGCTCCTTAACTTTGTTGACATGATAACTTCATGTCTTTTCACTGGCTGCCATCTTGCTGAGGCGGGATCCTGGCCGGCGTTCTGACGGCGGCGTAGGTCACCACCTCCTCTCCCTCTTCAGCCACCTGCGCAGCCACAAACATGAATTTAGCAGCCAGGTAAGCTTAAGGTTTTCTTTTATGAAATGACAGATGTTTGTGAAATACCTTTTCACAATAAGTTTTGTTTTTCCCCACCAAATAATCCTCTGCAGTTCTTTATCAACTTATTCTTTAGCTTTAAACTGGAACCAGAAAAAAATGATAATTTACTGCATTTGTTGTTCCTACTCGAAGTGAGAATATTTTCCCATGGATGTTTGGATGTGTTGCTGCTCCGTGTGTGTTCAATCAGAAGTTTTTAACAAGGTTTACAATTACCCTCACAGCTTTGCAAATTCCCCTGTGCCTGTTTATGATGAAAATCAAGATTGAATCCCAAAATAAAATCAGGAAATGAAAAGATCAAATAAAATACCAAAACCGGGGGGGAAAATCGGGATATTATCATGTGACGATCCCAAAATAAAAGCAAGATGGGGAAAGCAAGAAATCCTCATTTGGATTTCGGGAAAGCGGCAGTGAAGGATGTAGTTGAGGTTGAAAAGGAGTCGGCACCACTGACCTGTTTTTTTCCGTTCTCCTCCTCCTTTTTCTTCTTCTTCTTCAGGTTCACAGTAGCGTATGTCACGCCGCCCTCAGTTTCTTCTGGGGACCCATCCTTTTTAAAAGAGAAGATAAACGCACGCGTGACATTTAGAACAAATTTAGTACCTGCTCAAAAATTCTCTTCCGTCTTTTGAAGCTATTTATTCGTTGTTATTAATATGACTGTGTTTTAAGGGCTATTTAATCTTTATCTGCCAGGAACTATCAATTGACGACGACCAACACGTTCTGTAGCACAAGCTAGCTCAGGTGTAGCGCCGTGCATGTTTCCTTGCAGTGGCAAGACACCACCAGTTGATGGCGCCAGTGCGCCATTCAGCTGCTTTGCCAACTGCCAACCGGCAAAGAAAAGGACTTTACATTCGACACACTCGCGTTGTGTCGCGTTTTCTGGTTCTGAGGAGAGCAAATGCAAATGTTGCGAGGGGAGGACATTTTATACACATCAACGCTGCGTTTAAAAGTGCAATTTCAATTCTGAAAACCTTTTTAAAAAATGACGTGTGGTTTGGAGGAAGCTGGAACAGATTAATGGCATCTCTGTCCATTTGAACGAGGAAATATGGTCATAGATGGAATAAAACGGATCTCAAGGCAGCACTGTTGTAGTAAAAATAAACATAATAATAATAATGGAAGAACATTCTCACCTGGTGCTTGGTGATTTTCGTCTTGTGGTCATAACTGACGCTGGCGTAGGTCACCTTGTTTTCTTCCTGCCCGACAACCAGAAAATGTTGTTTAACTGGTCACGTCCAGTCATTTGCAATTGGTCGACAGCATCTATGAATTTCTACATTTTGCAACTACCAGGTGATGTTCCTGTTGAAATACGGCCTGGTGGGTTATTTTTTAACATGCATGAAGGATTAGGGGAGGGAAAAAAAACTTACATGTTTGGAGTCATCTAGGGGAAACAAAAAAAGAAAAAAAACAATGATTAGTCATCAGAGAAGCTGATTTCTAAGATGCAGTTCGGGGAAAGTGCAGCAACTCACTTGGGTCAAATTAAAATAAAATTAATTAAAAAATTAAATTCACAAATATTTGATGATAGTTATTTTTTTTTGTTTTTTTACGAACCACTTATTTAATGCAAAATGTATCCATTAAAGAGTTTATCATAAATTCCTTTGAATTACAATATATACATTGAATTAATGAGAAAAAAATACAAAAAACAAAAGTAATGAATACATTTTGATTGAATTAAAAAAATATGACATGACTCCTGATCTTTTTTAAAACATAAATTTAAAATAAGTCATGTGTAGTAGACAGACTTCAATTTCTTTTAGCCTTTCATGCACCCTGTGATCTGACAACACGATAAGCTGTCTGTCCACTGTAGTCACCGCTGTCCCTGAAAGGGTTAAATAAAGGGACTGTGTTAAAAAAAAAAACATGTAAGAGTGGTGTAATTTTTCTTGAGTCATATTAGAAGCCCCTCACTGTACCTCAAAAATGGTTAAATAAAATGTACTTTTTAAAACAAAATCACAGAAATACTGGTTGGACTTATCTACGAGTCCCACCTCGACTCGAACCGAATATCAATTATCAAATAATGTTCCTACCCTGTCCTGCGTTTTTTCTTGACTTTATTTTAACGAGGATGATGGCCACAACAACGATGATCAGTATCAAAATGCCGCCGCCCACGGCGCCGATGATGATGAAGAATTTGCTGTCAGGTGGTGGCGCTCCAGGACTTTCAGGACCTCTTGTGTTCCCTTTCGTCAAGGCGGCTGTGTATTGGGCCTGGACCTTCACGTCGCCACTCTTCACATACTGGCATGTGTACTTCTTTTCGTAGCTGACGGGAATCACTTTGAGGAAGGAGACGCAGTTGGTCCGCTCAGTATGAAGCGGGGAAAGCGCCTCGCCCTGCTCTTCCAACCAGCGGAGGCCTCCTTCCAGGCATCTACAGGCCTTGTCTGGCCAGCAGGTCAGGGAACACTCGAGAAACAAGTGATGCTCTCTCATTGAAGGAGACGACGGCGTCACTGAAGGGAAGAAGACGAGACCAAATTACCCAAAACTGATGAGAATTCAAAACCTGATGGACCAAAGACCAAATACTGGCCAGACATTTGTTTTACCCTTTTCCCACTGAAACGAGCGGGTAATAGTGATCCGTGGCGACACGCAACCAATGGGCAATATGTCCCTTTCCCATTGACCAACAGAAGGCGATTCTGCGCCCCCGCCCTCACCACCACCACTTTGCGTCTAGTTACGTCACCACGCTGTGATTGCGTAGATGATAGTGCGACGGATTTCTTGGTGGTAAACAAAGCAACATGGAAGCGAGTATTCTTTCTTTTATCATGCTTTTTACCGTCCTCAAAATGGTCAAAAAGCAGCGGAGGATGAACTCTTTGCTACGGCTGGGAGATGGCGGATTGCTACCATCGCTTAAGGGGCGATCTCGTGGGGGTGTGTTACGAGGCCGATGGCGCGCGATGTTATGACGCATCGCGTACCGCCCAATGTCATCACGTAATTACCGGGAAGTCCCATGTTAGGCTTTCATGATTTTGCGGCAGTGGGAAAGGGCCTTCATTTATGAGTTTTTCCAATTACAAAGCGTCACTCTTTTTTTTTTTTTTTTTTTTGCTTCATGTTGCCAGTAAAAATGTAATTTGAAAGTGAGCTTCATGCCCTCCCCCACCAGATGGCAGCAGCGAAGGTCACAACACCCCATTAGCTTCTTTTACTGCTACTTAAGTACTATCCAAAAGGACACTACGGTCACCTAAAGACCTGCTAAACCTACTGGGCCGCAATTTGGCAAAACGGCTGGCGGGCAAGCCTACAGTAGTTGACACTGTCCGATGAGACAACTCACATGTCATCACCATCAGCACAACGGTGCGTTCCTCTTGTCCACTGGATTCACACACAAAGTAACCGCCGTCTTCCGCCATCACCTTGTGAATGAGCAGCGAGCAGTCCTCCGTCAGGCTGAGGCGCTGACTTCTGGCCGAGCTGGTCACCACTTGGCCATCTCTCACCTCACGTACCAATCCGCTCTGGTCCCGACTATACAACCAGCCTATGCGGTCGCAGGCCGAATTCTCGCAGGGAAGCTTGGCCACGTCCCCGGCCCTGGCAAAGACTTCTGCGCTCTCGCCGCTGACAACTGCAAGACACCACAGATGGGAAACAATTAGGTATGGTATAGTCCAGTCTTCCTCAACTGGCGGACCGCGATCCACGACCGGATCGCCGACCTCCTCTGTCCGGACCCTCGGCAAATTGTATAAAATAATAAATTATAAAGTGATTTTTACGTAATACATTTTATATTTTTGGACTATAATCTGCGCATTACCGTGATCGCTTGTTAAAATTATCCGTTGTGTTCTTTGCGTGCACTAACAGATGTAATGCGGAGGATCGCAGCAGCACGACTGTGTGTGTATAATGTTTGACTAACTGGAGACCCTGGTTGAGCAGGGCATGTCGGCGATAACGATGCGCTGATTGGCTCCTCTGAACTTAAGGTGTGCCCATACGTAAGCGTCAGCACGCGTCTATCCCAATACACACGCATTCAAAATGGATGATTATGTCAGGAAACAGACGCATGCGCGACGACACAGTGTGCTCACAGTTTCAGCCCAGGAGAGCCGCACACAGACAATTAGACAAGACGAATCGCGGGAGCTTTCGATTGTGTGCAGTTTTTCTCCCGTCTATCTTTGCAGCTGTTTAACAGCAGAACACCGCAACATGGTAAATGAACATCCCAATGGCGTCCTCAAATAATATTTGCATGCCTCATACATTGCATTCATCTTTAGTGGAAGAACAGCACTGCACATTCCTGTGCTCCCTTGTGTCAGTATTTAAAATGGTTCTGAACTCCTCTTCTGATATATTTTTCAGTGATTTCAGAGGGGATGTGAAAAGGGGAATTGTACAAATGAAAAGGATATTTTTGTTTTCATGTTTAGTATTTATTTTGGTAAAATTAGTATTTTGTTTAGCTTTTGTTAAATGAAGGGAAAAAAGACAACTACTGTTTAACAAAGCTATAGTAAAAATGTCTTATTTCCCTAAAAGGGCTAAATCTATTATTAAGCAGGCACAACTTAACAAAATAAGAGTTTCTGTGCCTCAACACAATAATAATAATAATAATAATATAATAATAGATTTTATTTATAAGCGCCTTTCAAGACACCCAAGGACACTTTACAATAACAAAAAACACAAAACAATACGGGTTGAGCAGCGGCAGCCAAAACGCGCCAGCGTTCACTCAACCCGAAAGTCAGAAAGAAACACTGGCAAAGTGAATAATTGTTATTTTCATGCACCCCATTATTGGTTGGTTGTGAGGAGTGTTGATTTGTATAAGCTTGACTTGACCATACTAAATGGGCATATAGCCCTGCTCCCCCATGACCGCCGTGCATGGGACTGGACCTTGGTCTTATTTAAAAAAAAAAAAGTGGACCTACAGCATTTCTAGTTGAGGACCACTGGTATAGTAGAAGATCAGCTAATTTAGCTGCTGTTGTTAGCACTGGTCAGCAATATTAGCTCAAAAAAAAAATCTTACAAATTAACAAACACAGTTGAAAGCCAAAAAACAGTAAAACTAAAAAGTCTTATTCTGAGTCAAAAGCCAAAGAATAAAACTGAGTTTTAATTCCCCCTCCATCCCAAACGGTGGTTCATTTGAATATTTGCATTTATCTGTCCAACATACATGGCCTCTATACGTTTTGGGAATGTGGGGGATGTAGAAAGGTGGTGTGTCATGAAGTAAATAAAAAAAAAAGAAGGTTCTTATTCTGATCATAAGCAGAACAAGGTTACATGAGGTAGAGTGAGAAATTCAATTTTTACTTTGTTATGAAAATGTGGAAAAATAGAAGAGAGGCCATAGCTTCGCACTCTCCATTGTTTTGGAAAACCGTTTAATGATGTCAAGCCTCGTGTATCATGTGATTTACTCCTTTCCTCTTCTTCTATCATGCTAAAGGTTATGGGGACAAGGTTGCGTGCGTGTTGTGGGAAACACGTTCCATGAACAATAATTATTTGACATGTTTATAAAAGCTAATGTTCCCACGTTTACAAGAAACATTTTAACTGTTTTATTTGAAATTAAATTTGGTCATGGGGGGGGTAAGAGAAAATGGCATTTGAGGGTACTCCAAACCACTTAAACATTCTTTTCTCTGTTTTTTTTTTTAAGATTTTGTCTGAAGATAAGTAAATCGTAAATTAGTATTTCGTATGGAAACTACTTGAAATTTGGTGGGTTGGACGTAAAATGTCCTCCAATTCTGGAAATCCGACTCTCGCGCAGCACTCGGGCCATGACAATGATCACACGTCAACTATGCTAACACTAGTCAATGTTGTCGCTGTGGTGAGGGGTGAGTAAAGTGTGAACAAACGGTGAAACAACTTAGATATGCAGTATCGGAAAGTCAATTACCTTCAAAGTGAAGTAGAAAAATAAGAATTAATTCCTGTGTGGTCATCTTCAGTGAGCAAGTTGAGGTTTTGGTCCATGTCATTATTTCCCCTTTGTGGTGACTTGCCAAAAAAAAAAAAAAAAGAAGTATAATCCAGCCCCGTACACACACGCACACATTTGCATCACTCAGGTTTGTTCTGCGTATATCCTTTCAGAGGAAATGTATTTCACAAGCGGCCGGACTGAGCGGGTGGCAACGCTTTTCAATCTTGTTAATCGCAGCACAATCCTGTCCAAACGGGAAGTGGAAAAAGAAGAAATAAAATTAATATTTTTGGAGTGGACGCATATTCAGCATGGAATCCTGTTTCAAATATTGAGAGATCTTCCCTGAGAAATGCCTTGATAATTTTCCACTGAGCAGTTTGAGAGCGCGAAAACCAAATTGAACACACCTGCTCCCCATTCACAACAGAGACCGAATAACACGAACGATTAACACACAAAGCTGAACCGAGACTGTCTTACCACTCAAGGTTTTTCACTGATGGAGCTGTACTCTTAAGACGGGAACAGGAAGTGTGACACTGAAACGTTCACCATTCACTCAGTTGTAGCTGAATGATAAGAGTTTCAGAGGAGTACTATGAGTTGTACAGTGAAACTCCTCTACAACGAAATCATGTTTGCAGCAAGACATTTTTCACAACAGGGGGTTTTTCACTGTAGCAAATTTGATCTCAGATGTAAGCACACCCACACACACAAACGCATGTGTACACACACACACAAACGTATGTGTACTCTATTTTTATTCCAATAGTGCATAAGTATGAGCACACACGTATTTGACACTTCGTATTGTCAGTGTAGAAAGAAAAAAAGGGAAAGAAATTGCGAAATTTACGATCAGCATTCACTTTCACTTACATCAATTTCTTGGATAATGTCTTTTATTTTGCTTCCTCCATCTTTCATTTTGATCACTTTTACCCTCTCTTCCAGCGTCAGAGCTCTTCTTGTCTTAACTGCTTGACATCAAAAGGTCCGTTTTGTAGCCATTTTAGCAATGCAACGTCCATCCTCGTCTGAATCCAACAATAACAAATACTTCCTGGCATGCAATGAACTTTTAAGACAGCCACGGGACGCTTCGTAGTCCTCGATGGCCATAGTTAGCTCTCGGAGGCTAAAAACCTTACGCTAACTGGAGGCTTCTCTCTCATTAGCGCGGTTTTTGATGTAACCAAAATGTTCTACATAACTCTGAATTGTAACTCAAATTTGCTATATCTTACATACCAACTCAGTTTAGCATTTACACAAACAAGGAATTTCTTTACTTGCAATAATTTTAAAACTACTGCAGGGGTCACTATTGGGTGACCAACACAGTGTCAATATAGTGCTGACACAGCTTGTGAAGTGGGTCAATACACTCCTTGAGGTATCATCGTCCCATCACTAGTTTTTAGCATGATAACAAGTAAAGCATTCGAGGAAACGTTTGTTTATTTGAATGTCCGTCGAGCCACGGGACCCTTCGTAGTCCTCGATGGCCATAGTTAGCTCTCGAAGGCTAAAAACCTTAAGCTAACTGGAGCACTAATGAGACAGAAGCGCTCATGAAGTCACTTGTCGTTTAATGACACTCAATGTTTCATTGGCAGTACTACAGGCAGTCATTTGGAATCCAAGATAATAATTGCAGAATTTGGGAGATCACATTACGAACCCCAACAGCAGTTGACAAGCTGACAAAAGAAACACTTTCATCAACATCTGCAGTCATTCTCCATCCGTCCATTTGCAGCACTGACCTCGCGGTTAGTAAATGAGTGGTCACGTTTTCGAGTCATTTGTGAAGTCAGTAACATTGTTTCTGTGTGTTATTTTTTTGGTCAATTTTTTTTACACACGTAACCTGAACTCTACTGTAAAGTCTATTCAGTGTTGAGGACACAAAATGATTTCACTTTCATTTGTAGCGGAAACAGACCGTTGGAAATCCGCCTCAGCTCGTACAGAAGTTAACATCTCTCATTTTCATGAGCAACAACAATTAAAAAAAAAACAACAACTACCAAATGCTTTGATTAGTTCAGCAGATACCTTTCATAAATAAATCTAATAAGCAAAGTATAAAATGACCTGTAAATTGTGCTTGCGTACATTAAACTCACTCAATGCCAAAATTAAATAAATACATTTGTTTAAAAAAAAACACTAAAATGTGAATTTTTAGTGAATATACAGTAACTATACATCTTAAACAATGATCTGAACTAGTTAAAATTGATCTGATAGTGAATTAAATAAACGGATAATAACAAAAACGAATAGGCTCAGCAGAATTATTCGGATTTCAATTGATCCATTCCAGTGTTTAATAATTAATTTGATGAACGCGATTTAATCCCAGCCAAAAGGCCTGAATATTAACGAGCAAAAACTCTAAAAAGTTCATATTTCTAACAAAACTGACAACAAATTATTCACTAACTTAAAAAGAATGCTTCAATTCAGCAAGAGGCAAAAAAAAGGAAACTGCATAAAAATAACACTAGTGTCAACATTTTAAGTGACCACATGATGGCGCTCTAAAATCATGAGCACTCGCTTACACACGCACGCGCGCACACACACACACGCACACGCAGTAAAGTATAAAAAGTTGTAGAGTTGTGCGTAGTAGTTGTGCACACCGACTGCGTGTACAAAACCCGTTTTAGCATTTCTGTAACATGCTTGATATCCAGCCTAAGTTGCATTTTGTCCTGACGAGCAAAATCGATTCAGTTCGAGTTCTCCATTGGATCCACAACGAGTGGCACTTATGCCCTATCAGTTGGACCTAAAGCTGGAGATCGCATAATTGTTCCAAATGAGGAGTCGAGTAAGCTTGATATCAAGATGATTAAATAAATGCTCAACGGGCTTTGCATATATTTTACACTCAACTCGTTGGACGACGCGTAAAGACCAGACCGAAGCGGATCGTTACGGAGACTCCGTCCGTCCGTCCGTTCTTCCGTCCGCCGCTTCCCTCACCTTTGCTGCCCAATGTCCTTCAGGCAAGGGATGCATTCAAGTAAACTCAGGAAAAGTAAGCGCTGGCACGGATGCTCACGAACCATGCACTCGTCCGTCTGGCGTCCAAAAATGAAACCCCTCAAGAATTCCTTGGCCGCCTTGGCGTCGTGCGGTCCCGCTCGAGCAGGTCCAGGCTACAGTGACGTTTCCCTGGCGCAGCTGAGAGAAGGTTCCAGCTTGGCCTTTTCCTCTGCCATAGACTCTGTAGGAGGCTGAAGGAGACAAATTTCATTTTGAAACGGGGGGGACGTATTATGAAAAAGTGAGACTGGAATGTCTGCTGAGCAAAAAAAAAATATATATATATATATATATATCGGCATGCAAGTCATTGTTGTGCTTGACTCTTTTTGGTGAGAGAGCAACATTTTTTTTCTAGAAAGAAGAGACTTTAATCTTTCTTGATTATTCTTTGCTGCTTATATCCATCCATCCATCCACCCATCCATTTTCCGAACCGCTTAATCCTCACTAGGGTCGCGGGGGGTGCTGGAGCCTATCCCAGCCGTCTTCGGGCAGTAGGCGGGGGACACCCTGAATCGGTTGCCAGCCAATCGCAGGGCACACAGAGACGAACAACCATCCAGGCTCACGTGTTTGTCTGAAGAGGACTGACCACGAGAAGCTGTCAAGCTCAAGAGGACGACCTCGGCCAATCCGAGGACAAGCCCTCCTACAGCCACGAGCGAAACAAAAGGACACCGCGGCATTTTAAGGTTGCCTCCCGGGCTACGCAGCTGGATGGAATGTTGACACAGACACCACTGCTTTTTTTCCTGTAAAACTTTCTAAAGACTTACAATTGGCTTGCATGCACCCACATTTTTAAGAACACCGTACTTCTTCTTACCCTGAGGTAATTTAAAGTGGAAAAAAGTAGAGAAGATCGCAACTCACAATACCGAGTCCTCCGTCCCTGGTGAGCTTACGTGAGCTGCACCATTTTGGCCAAAATGATCATCCCATTTATTTTGGATTAGTTTTGAAATCACGATGATTAATCATTCTAATTCATCATGTAAAAGTAAACGTCTGGATTAGATCACACTTTTCAAGAAACAATATGAAAGGTTTTCAACACAACGTGAGACAAATGGTTGATCATTTTAGAATAAATGATCAATTATTGTGTTTAAAAAAAAAAAAACGACTTCACCCAAGAATTTGAAATTCTCCTAGGGCGAAGTGAATAAATGTGTTTTTATGGGTTAAACCAGGGGTGGGCAAACTTTTTGGCTCGGGGGCCGCATTGACTTAAAATTTGACAGAAGGGCCAGGTCAGCACGAGCTATGGTACATTAAAAAAAACTGCATTTGTTGACAGTCCATATCAAAAATCAACAGAACAAAAGCATGAAAGTATGGTATTAATATACTTTTTTTAAATAACAAAAGTGTTGTTGATGACCTATTTTAGCCTGTGCATCGCTGCAGATGGGTTGTGATCAGACCAGTAGAAGTAGAGCGATACAGAGGTACTAGGTGGTCGAAAAGATTGCCCCGCCCCCACGTGTTCTGCAACTTCAAGTCAATGCGCCACCTGGCGGTGAAATGACTGTCATTACAAGTCCAATTGAAATGAATGCAATCATTCACATCGAACCTTAATTGTGGACCAACCTTCGGCGGGCCGGATTAAAAAGACCAACGGGCCGGATTCGGCCCGCGGGCCGTAGTTTGCCTACCACTGGGTTAAACAAATCCAGACAACCTGCGTTGTTCTCTTTCACTTCCTTGTTCTTCCAAGCCTCCAAAATGTGCTCGCCCCCTAGTGGTTGGCTGACTTATGGTTGAGACAACGCTTGATTCGATGTGCAGCAGTACCCGCGTTGGAAATACGGCAGACGATCATTTCATTGGCTGCCAAAATTATGATCACAATTCCAATGCTCTGTTATTTTGCAAAGCAACAACATGCCGTCGTGACGCTCTGTCAGTCACTTTCAAGCAGCAGGCTAACATTGGCTCGAAGCATAGCTTGGTTGGTAGAAGCTATGGCCAAGCTCCTCCCCAAAATGCAGAGATCTTCGGATCACATTTGATTGACAACTTTATGGACCCCGTAGAACAGGGGTGTCAAACTCATTTGACATTGTGGGCCACATACGGCCTCGGTAGATGTCAAGTAGGCCGGACCATTAAAATGATACCATACTCTGCTATAAATTCCCAAAATATCATGTATTTCCTTTGTTGGCAAAAGCTTGTCGCTTCTCGGGGCATACAAGTTCAGCCGCCTTCTCATTGTTTAACAAAGTTACCGTCGGAATACGGCTTTGATGCTAATGCTATTTCGCTAGCAATTAGGTAGCTGGCTTTTACTGCTGTGTTGGGTCTGTCTCAGTGAAAGACTGAGACTGCTGTTGTCTTCTTCTCTGATCAAAACAATGTTGTCTTCTACTCTGATCAAAACAGTGTTCCCCTAGTGGGTGATCCATGAATTGCAGCTTCTTAGAAATATTCATTCCGTGTCTTTTAATAATAATAATAATAATAGATTTTATTTATAAGCGCCTTTCAAGACACCCAAGGACACTTTACAATAACAAAAAACACAAAACAATACTTTTATGTATTTTTTCACTTTTAAATTATCCTGCGGGCCTGATCGAACCTCCTTGGGGGCCGGTTCCGGCCCACGGGCTGTATGTTTGACACCACTACCGCAGAATGTCTCGACAGGGGAGCGCAATTTCTCCTCCGGTTGGCATCATGACATGTCATCAACAGTTTTACAGAGCTCCTTTTTTTTGATTGTTTTTTTTTTTTTTTCTTTTTGCCGCCCTGTGCAACCCCACAATATCCGCCTCAAAGGCAGCTGCGCATGAAGGAATGAATGCCCCTTCGGCATACTTACCGCCTCTCGGTCCTTGCCGGTCACCCCGATGTTGACGTTATGTCGTTTCAGTTCGGACTTGATGAAGGCTGGAATGACAACAACACAAAGATGCTTGGCGGGCTTCGGAGTGACACGCACATGCACGTGAACACACGCAGTACCGGTGAGCACGACGCCTAAGAAGATCCAAATGCAGAGGAAGATGTTTCCTGGCAAGGCGTTGGCGTAATTCGTGGTGAGCCTCCCTTGAATCAGCGTGAAAATGATGCCAAAAATCTAGACACAACAATACACACCGTGCATCACCATCAGAGGGCCGTGACCCGTGTTACACGCAAACACACACACACACACATATTCACGTTTTTTTTGTTTGTTTTTTAATAAAGGCATCGGTCCCCAAACTTTTTCGTGCCACTCGCCATTTTTCATGTGGAGACATATTTTCAAAGAGCAACATAGAAACAAATGAAAAACAAACAAACAAGTTTTACGACAGTAAAGAGACAGGTGTCCGCAAAGTGTGATGGCGATTGGTTTTCTGTGATGAATTTTTGTTTTCGTGAGCACTCAGTTGCTATCTGAGCATGATTGAACAGCCGTTGCTCCTGGCTGCTGAGAAGAATCTATCAAGGCTCGCGCCGATCGGAGTTAGGCTTTCGTCAGACATCGCAATTATCTATCAATCTTTTTGCTCCTTCTCAAACTGTTTGCGCAATTATGTGATCGGCATGATTTCCAGAAATAACAAGTTTGCGTTCCAGTCATTTCTTCAACAAAATATGGACAATCCATAACAGTTGTCAGCTCATGAATGCACGGATTTACGTAAATTAAAAAATTCTAACACGCATTCAAAATACACAAAAACAAATGAACAACAATTATACACACAGACTCTTTACACACACTTCAATTACACAAAAACAGACATGCACGCACATTCCCCTGTTGAAATGTCTCCTTTTTTTTTTGTTATATAAAAACATGTCTGTTTTCGTGTGTGTGTCAACTTTTTTATCGCCGACCTTATGATTTCAACAAAACATGAATTCAAAACCTGCGCTGAGGTGTTGAGGAGTCCGGACGACGTTCCCTCTGACTCCGGGTAGGTGATTTCCACGGCAAACTCAAAGCCCACAGGAAGATATCCCGTCATGAAAAAGCTACAATAAAACAAAACAAAACAAAAAAAAACCCCACAAGAGTTCAACGGGACCACGGATGTAAACATGACTTTTGCGTTGCGTCTCGAATGCCTGCTAACCCGTCAACAGCAAGTCAATATTAGTTCTGAAAAGGTGCCCATCAGTGACAACTTCTCAATATTGATTGACTGTGACATCACAATTTGGCTCAATGACAATGTCATCCTCACACAGAGTTTTGCCCATGAACCTGCACTGGAGCGTGAAGGTCACTTTGCCCCGTTGTACTACTATCCATCCATCCATTTTCCGAACCGCTTGATCCTCACTAGGGTCGCGGGGGGTGCTGGAGCCTATCCCAGCCGTCTCCGGGCAGTAGGCGGGGGACACCCTGAATCAGTTGCCAGCCAATCGCAGGGCACACAGAGACGAACAACCATTCACGCCCACACTCACACCTAGGGACAATTTAGAGCGTCCAATCAGCCTGACATGCATGTTTTTGGAATGTGGGAGGAAACCGGAGCACCCGGAGAAAACCCACGCAGGCCCGGGGAGAACATGCAAACTCCACACAGGGAGGCCGGAGCTGGAATCGAACCCGGTACCTCCGCACTGTGAAGCCGACGTGCTAACCACTGGACTACCGGGCCGCCCGTTGTACTACTAGATTTAGAAAATAAAGAAAGAAAGAAATAAAAACGGCGACTCCTAAAAACAAGCACCCTAGATTATTGTACATTACAAAAACATACGGAAATAACATAATTCAATGGAATGTAAAGAAACAAAACAGTTTTGATGGCTGTAGGTATAAAATTTGAAACGACGGATATTTGTACTCAAACGGCGCTGTAACACATGCAGGTGAGTTTTGGTGACGCAAGGCTTTGGGAAAACCAACTTTTGTGTGACGATGAAATGTTTACCCGAGTAGGCCTCCTGTGAAGAAGACCACGTAGATGTTGTTCAGGTTCAGCGTGAAGGTGAAGATCACCATGCTCACAAGGGTCAAGCAGTTCACCAGCAGCGTCGTCATCCTGCGCACACAACCGCAATCGTTTCCTTGCATTTTTATTTTCCAGATCGCTCCTAAAATGTCCACTAAAAATCCCCGCATAGTGATGAGACAGTAGGAAATGAGTAAATTCAGATTGCCAAAACAAGCTTGTAAGATATCACTCTACTTCTTATCGTAATTAGCATTTTTTTAACCCTTTCAGGAACAGTGGTCACGACAGTGGACAGCTTATCAGGTTATGAAATGGGTTAAAAGCCAAACGTTACAACAGGGGCGTTAAAACTCATTTTTGGTGCGGGCCACATTTTTAGTCAGCGTTTCACTTGGAGGGCCGTTATGGCTGAAACCATATAAAGAAGTCTAGAATAACTGTCATGAGGGGTTTGGTAACAACAATGCTTAGAATATCTCTCTTATTTATTATGTATGAGAATTAAAAATTTTGATCAACATTCCACATCGAGAGGAGCCAGATGAGGTGGCTCGGGCATCTGATTAGGATGGCTCCTGTTGAGGTGTTCCGGGCATGTCCCACTGGCACGACTGAGGACACGCTGGAGAGACTATGTCACCAGCTGGCCTGGGAATGCCTCGGGATCCGCCGGGAAGAGCTAGAAGAAGTGGCTGGGGAGAGGGAAGGCTGGGTTTTCCTACTAAAACTGCTGCCCCCGCGTCCCGACCCCGGATAAGCAGCGGAAAATGGATGGATGGATGGATGGATTTTAGAAAGGATGATGGAAGTTGACATGTTTGAGATGCTTTTGTGGGCCACAGAAAATGATGTGACGGGCCAGATTTGGCCCCTGGGCCTTGAGTTTACAACATATTTTCCTGGCTGTTTTTTTTTTTAAACCAAACAAAATTGAAAAGTTGAATGTTGAAAGGGGCGGCCCGGTAGTCCAGTGGTTAGCACATCGACCTCACAGTACAGAGGTACCGGGTTCAATTCCAGCTCCGGCCTCCCTGTGTGGAGTTTGCATGTTCTCCCTGGGCCTTTTCTTCAGGTACTCCGGTTTCCTCCCATGTTCCAAAAACATGCATGACAGGCTGATTGAACACTCTAAATTGTCCCTAAGTGTGAGTGTGTGCGCGGATGGTTGTTCGTCTCTGTGTGCCCTGTGATTGGCTGGCAACCATTTCGGGGTGTCCCCAGCCTACTGCCCGAAGACAGCTGGGATAGGTTCTAACACCCCCCGCGACCCTTGTGAGGATAAGCGGATCGGAAAATGGATGGATGGAAGGATCGATGAATGTTGAAAGATACTGTATCACTTTAAAAAATTCGTTTGAATGATAAAGATGTCACGAATTGCTAAAACCTTTTTGCTTTGTCACCGTCAACAAACTGTCCACTTTAGTAACCGCTATCCCTGAAAGGGTTATACCAGATGAAGTGAGACCCACTTGAATGTCTTGGTGCGGTCTAGCCACAGGCCACAGAGGATGGAACCCACCATGCCGGCCACCACCAACGTCAACCCGATCCTCCCCGCGTTCAACTCTTCATTCTGACCAAACACAGGCAATCGGTAATGTACACCTGCATTGGACACTCGCCTAACTGGATAGTTACCATACTCGATAATGACCACCCAGCTTAGACAAATTGGTTTTGGACGTTCACCGAGCATCATTTCAGCTGTGCATAGTAAAAAGAACGCTCACGGGTTACCTCATAGCAGGTCATGATCATCTGGTTGAGGATGGTCGACACGGAGTAGAAGCAGCCCGTGGTAATGCCTAAAAGGAAATGCCGACACAAAATGAGCATGTGTGCAAGCGTCTTCAGTAGCATCACTGTACGCATCTTTTGCAATTAGGCAAACAGTGCACTTCCATATTGTTCTTTCTAAAATAAAGATGGGTTAAGTAATGACAAACTCAAATAGAATCTCAAGAATGAAGCGATTTGTGTGTCAAGATTCATTTGTTGCAGCTTCTTCCGGTCTGTGCGACTTGGCGACCGGGCATCTGTCATGTCCAGTCATGGAGACAAAACCGGAAGAGTTTCACCACTATTATAGGTGACTGAGTAAACTGCAGTAAAATTTGTCATTTTATAAAGAATACATGCTTGCGAGTATTGTTATATTGTCTGTCTACATGTGCTGCGCCACATTTGTGCTCAATTATTCATTGTTGAAAGCATTAGAACTATGCGTGGCCTGGGCTCACCATAGCTGATGAGCAGCAGGATGAAGGCTTTGTTTTTCATCAGGTTGATGATGGATTGGCGGTACGAATAGTCCTCAGGGGGCCCCTCGGGCAGGACGGCCTGCGCCTGGCTGGGCGGGAGCGGCGGACGGTCCTTCATCACTGCCACACACACACAAAGGCACCTTCTTTTTCTCTATGCCCATTGTTCATGCATTTAGATTCATTTACCAAATGACATCATTGGTTTAGTTTACAATTATTCTTTTTGTAATGTTCAATGAAGCCAGAGCGCCCAAAGAAAACCGGAAGACCAGGAGCCCGGGTTCAAACCCAGGAGGAACCCAGATAAAAGCCAACATTTGATCCGTGCATAAACACCCGCGAGTAGTAGCGGTTCAGTGAGATGATTTCATATCTTTTGCTTAGTTGTTTAATTAACATTAACTGAAGTCATTCATCGCTCTAAATTGTCCCTAGGTGTGAGTGTGGGCGTGAATGGTTGTTCGTCTCTGTGTGCCCTGCGATTGGCTGGCAACTGATTCAGGGTGTCCCCCGCCTACGGCCCGGAGACGGCTGGGATAGGCTCCAGCACCCCCCGCGACCCTAGTGAGGATCAAGCGGTTCGGAAAATGGATGGATGGATGGATGGATGAATTCATTCAATAATAATAACTTGTTTCATTGTTAAAATGAACAATTTCACAAACGGACAAATTTTTGTTTGTTTGTTTTACCTCATCCGAGCTTTTGTCTTCAAGTACAATATAATAGTAACACACAGGGCACAGTACAGTAGCAGTGTATGAAAGCATTTCTCCCATTTTGACTGTGAAGACCAGCAGAACCGGAACAGCCAGTGACATTGACACGCGATTTAAACGCAAATACAACTACAGATACTTGTCGAAAAAAAAAAAAAGAAGGCTCCAGTAAAAGAAGAAGTATAGTTTCGATTCCAGTGATAAGTTAAAAAAATATTAAAAATAATAGTTTTGTTGAATCTCACCACTGGTTGTGGGTGTGTGCATATACCTATGATGGTGAGGATAAAGAGGGCGGTGGAAACGGCGGCGGTGCCGTAGAACATGACGCTGATGTTGTGCGCCGTCAGCTCCACTTCTTCGGATGTGTTGGGAACCAACACGGGAGGCAACAGGAAACCGATGGCCACGCCCAACTGTGGAACACACACACACACATACGAAAATGTGCCAATGATAGTGAGATGGATAGGTCCTCACAGCAACGTTTTACATAAACAACCCCTCCCCCACCGGCCGAAAATATCTTCAAAAAATAAACTTGGCAAAGCACAGAGAAGCATCTTGTGAACAAGCCGCTCAAATTTGAGTCATTAAAAAACAAAAATAGCAAGCATTGTATATAAAATGAGGATTCAGAATAATGAAAAGAAATAAATCGAACAGATGCCACCGCTCTCCAACGCTCAATAAATGACACATATCTATCTTGTGCCCACACATTTCTCCATGCTTGAGCAGTGAGAAGATTTCAGTTTAAAGCCTCCAGCTACTGGAAAATTTCTCACCTCGTCATTGAGGGGCTTTCTACACCCTGATAAGAGGTGCTAGCTAGCAGCTAGCGAGCTAACTGGGGGCTCTTAACGCTTACTTGGAGGTCTGATTGACCTGTTTGTTGCATGCGACATAGGACAGCATTTGCCGCCGAGTCACATGTATTGTTTGCAAATGCATATGTTCAAAATTTCGGTTTGTAATGTTTTAGGAACCCTCATGAAAAGCTAACATTTGCTATGGGCATAAACACCGGCGAGCAGTCGCGGCTCAGTGAGTTGGGAAGTGGAGGGGGCAAACATTTTTTTAAAACGTTTTGCGACATGCTCTCATATTTGATTTCTGACTCATGTAGTATGACCCGACCACAATTGCGTGTAGGCACATACTTGACATTTAAAAAAAAAAATTACAGGCACACCGCCAAAATAAAATGTCCCAATGTCGATATATAGCTTCACTGATGTCGAGCGCAATCGCAATTAAACGATTGGCCCGTCACAGTCCAAAAAATTTGTAAAAATCCTCTTTGTACCTCGTCAAGATTAGGGAGTAGAGAATGAGCCCATAATTCCAAACACAGTCACCACATTCCCTCCTCTTGAATCACAAGGTCTGGATTTTTGGTGGACTTTTAAGTCAACTATGTAGTTCACCATTAGAGACTTGTTTGAATGAATATTCCAGCTGTCAAAAAGATTTACGCCACGCTAGCAGTTCCACGCTTCCATACACATTTTATAAAATTCTGTCATTGTGATTCGGGAGGAGGCAAGGAACGGCAGTGCATTTTATACACAACATGCTTCACTCAGAGGGGTGTACAGAGGCTGGAATTTTAGTTATACTTTTTCGTTCAGTGAAAAAAGTCCCTAAATACACATCTCTACCTCAAATCATCTTTCCCCATCAAAATGACTGGAATCGCCATGAATGCGTTCCAGCCACCCCAGTCATGAAGAGATAAAGTAAGCAGACATTCAACACTATTAAAAGTGACACCGTAATCTGAGGAAATATTTGTCATTTTTCAAAGAAGATTAAGACTATATACCACCAAGCATGCTTTATATTGTCTGTCTACATGTGTTGCGCCACCATATATGTTCATTTCACATTGTGATAACATTAAGCTAACAGATGTAAATTATGTAGTTGTGAAAGAAAGTCGGTCAGACGCCTGAAAATCAATCCCTTTGGGTGGGGGGGGGGGGGTCGGAAACGAGTGCATGAATTGTAACGCAGTCGCTGCGCCAGACATGTGCCGATATTCCGACCACGTTCATGCGCACCTGGTTGCCCAGCACGGCAGTGGCGCAGGCCGTGGACACCTCCCCGGGTCCGAACCAGACCGAGGCGACGCGCGAGGGCAGGCCGAGAATGAAGACCTGCGCCACGGAGCACACCACCTGTGCCACCATGGTGACGGCGTAGAGGTCTCGCCCCACGCTGGCGCACTTGAGCCAAGCACCGGCGCAGTTGAGGCCGGCGCCCAGCAGAGCGGTGAGGCGCAAGCCTCGGCGGTCCAGCAGCCAAGTGGCCGGGAAGATGAGCGGTATGTAAGCCAGCATGTACACGATGGACAGCCAGTCCACCTTGTTGTTGTCCACTCGGTAGAAGTGCGTGAACACGTTGGCCAGGATGCCGTACTGGATCCACTGGAAAGCGTTGACCATCGAATACAGGCTGAACACGGCCAGAACGACGAACCGCTGCCAGTACAGCTTGGTCTTGGCGCGACTCACTTCTTCTTCCCCACTCTGCTCGTCCTTCTTCATCGTCGCCTCCTCCTTTCCTCCGTCGGGAAGCATCGCGTCGCCTTCGTCCGCAACCTCCTCCGCGTCGCCGGCGTCGTCGGACCGCAGGCTGGGTTCGATCGCCCCCTCCTCCACCTTGCTGATGCGGTCAGGTGGGGAGGCAGCATCCGAGCTCAAGTGCTCCTGCACGAGCTCGGCCGCCACCATCGCACGTGCTTGCTTGGCTTCCTTTACCTTTCCGGTCGTTTCTTTTCGGTTTAGTGCGCAGGAAGAAGAAGAACAGGAAGCGACATACCTGCGCGTCACGGCGGTGCCTCGAGTGAGCGGCCAAGTTCCCGGTAGAGGAGTTCCGTGATCTTTTGTTATTGGAGGAGAATGGCCCCACGCCGGCTCGGCCAATAGGAGAGCGGCAACTGATCCGAGCGACCCAACGACGCAACGAGCACGCGCGCGCGCGCACACGCCGAGATGGATGATGTGCGATAACCAAGTAACATGAGCACAACGTGTAGTTTACATCATATACTTTTGCGCGAAATGTTCCAAACATCCAAGATGTGTCAAATTCACACACATCAGTGACTTAAACTTTAATTTCATCAATCGCAACACACTCGTGCCCGCGAAATACCCCTGTTTACTTTCGGCACTTTAACCAAATTTTAAATCTACATAAATTGTACACTGCGGAGTGTGCAGACATACAAGTGCGTCTCACTTCATCTGGTATAAACCTTTCAGGGACAGCGGTTACTAAAGTGGACAGGTTATTGACAATGACAAAGCAAAACGGTTTTAGCAATTCGTGACATCTTTATCATTCAAACGAATTTTTTAAAGTGATACAGTATCTTTCAACATTCATCGATCCTTCCATCCATCCATTTTCCGATCCGCTTATCCTCACAAGGGTCGCGGGGGGTGTTAGAACCTATCCCAGCTGTCTTCGGGCAGTAGGCGGGGGACACCCTGAACCGGTTGCCAGCCAATCTCATTACCGGGCAGAATTGGAGATGATCCTTTTTCCACACGGACTAGATGGCACTGACACAAATTCTGCCAATCTCTTGAGGGAATATTCTGCATCGCGCACAGCATCGTAGAGTTATTGAGCAGAAAACCGGAGTTTATTCCTTGTTTTTAACTCCTGTTCCCAATACCGGGAACGCACGAAAAAAGAGGAGGGCTGGAGAATATAGCGTGTAAAGAAGTTGGAGTATCTGGTAAGGATATTTATGGGACGCAGGTGTGGCGCATATTCAAGCAAATTTGCGTTTTGTGTGTGTGCACGTCTCCCACAATCAAATTCACACAAGTGAAGCCAAAGTTCACTTGTGAACGTAGCGTTAACAGTCGGTGCGTCATGGTTAATTCATTGCGGCTCTTTAAGGAGGCAGTATAACACAGATATGCAGACACAAATAAAGAAGACTTCCACAATTACTGGAAAGGACTCAGGAAACTGCGGGAGAATGGGTGGATTTGAACAGAGGATAAAGAATACATGCAGAAATGAGTGTGTTGATGCAGCATGACATTTGCCCATTAAGTGTTAAAAAAACAACAACAACCAGAATTATGAAGTAGTAATGCTTTTTTTCTGTTCAGTCTGACAGCAAGTACAAGTGACACTGAAACACGCAGTTTAAAGAAAAGTGTTTCTCCAAAAAGTCAAAGTTTTAAAAAATCCGCCCGACAACAACTTTTACCTCGAAAAACTCAAATCAGTTCAGTCGTATCTCAAGGCACACTCACTATCACACGGCCCGATTGTGTACCTAATCAAGTGGCCTGGACTGCTATCAGACAGAGATGTCAATCAAGAGCAGGAGCTGGTCCATATGCCGCCATCATCAAGTGTAATGCGCTAATCCTAATCTTCATTTGGGTTGAGAAAAGCCTCCTGACTGGCTTGTGTGTGGGGAATCCTTTGAGATAGCCGCCCCTGCAAATCCTCCACAGCGGTCTGCCACATGAGAGCAAACGTACTTTTTTCCCCCTGTAAGATTTGCTGAGCGGCATTGTTTTATGCATAACACAGTGCTTAATTATTTTTTGTAACACCCCCCAACTCTCCGTCGCCACTATAAATAGTATCATTTGTCTATAAAACTATTATAAATTCACCTTTTGCAGAGGAGCAAATACTACTTGCCCAATCTCTTACAATTAAAGTGCCAGTGCCACCTACTGGCGTGGATGTGCAATTGTACTTTATTCTAGTATGGCAAAAATTAAAGGAAGAAAAAAAAACCCAAAAAAGAATGAAACAAGTTCCCTGAGGTAACACGCTACTTGACATCGTACCTTTCTGTCAGCAGCAGAGTGGTCACTCGTTCCAAACAAGAGACCTTTAGAGTGTGGTTCCTCATGTTTCTCGGCGCCATGGCAACAGCAGAATCTCCATCTGGGCCTGCAGTTTTCTCAAACAAACAAGCGCAACATGGCGGAGAACCTCCAGGATGTCAAAGGGCGGCGGGAGACCTAGTGCCGGGTGGAGTCGGACGCCCGCTGCGCCTGGGAAAGAGTACAGAGGAAACATTACCGTGAGCACCTGCGCTCCAGCCTGCAGTTCCTGGCTGCCATGACGGGAGGGCCACAACGGGGGTGGCCCGGCAGGGGGAGGCCGCCGGCCGCCAGCCACCCGGAGAGACGCCATTTTGAAGAAGGCTGTGAGTGTTACACTGTCACCTCCTGCCTCAGAAAGCCAGCTCACCAAATGTAAGCCCTAACTAAATGTATATGACAGAAAAATGTTGCTGAAAACACAAACCAGTCCTCCAAAGTTCCAACCTCCTGGAAAAAGGCCATGCAACAGCACTTATAATAACATACATTTTTTTGCGTTTCAAAAGACACAAAAGTGACCAAACATCTGCACAACCCACGCCACTTCCAAATGTCCTAGTATTAGAGTTGTTGTTGCTGTTGTTGTTGGTTTTTTTTTATTTGTTAGTTTTAATTTTTCCAAATACATACTGTGCTCCCCTATAGGAGCTTAGTCTAAGGCTGTTTTTTCCTCCCCCTTCCACGTGTTTTTCCTTTTCTTTTAATCTGAAAAATATGTGGCACTGTAAAACACTACCTGGCGGGCTCCCTTTCTGATCCTTATTTATTTATTTATTTTTGAATGGGTTGTTTCTGTTCCATTTCTTTGCACCTTGTGCTCCAATGACAAGAAGGCTTTTCCCGAGTCTGATTTTCTTTTTTAAATTCTGAACAACTCCTAGATGACTCGCAGCCGCTATGGAGCACCAGCGACTCTACACATTGGAGCGGCGCATGATGACTGACCTCTGGCACACAAACCTCGCTCAGCGTCCCAGCCTTCATTTTCTCCCCTTTCACACACCGCCGCCACGCTGATCCTTTACAACAATATTACTCTAACCCACATTCCTCGTGTAGCTCCACACTGTACAGAGAGTACTACAACCCAAAACTGCCATCATGAACAAGTCTTTTTCAATTAGCAGCAAAACAGACTTTTAACAATTGTAATCTGATTACGCGACCCCAAATTACATGCCTGTGAAGGTGTGTTTGCTGTGTATGTGTGTGTGCTTTTTTCTTATGTGAATCCAGAGTTGGGCACCATGGCCTTACAAAATGAAAGAATAAATAAATACTAAAAGAATTTCTCTCACAGAAACAATTACTGAAAATAAATGTGGATTTTCCCCCTCTTCATTTCTCCCGAGACCAGACTAACTTCAAAACGTTTCTTTCTTTTTTCCCCCCAGCATCATGATGACATACTTACACTCATGTTGTAAGTGTAAGCAGCGCACGTCAGCGACAGCGTGTTTTGAAATTCGGAAGCCACTAAGCAATAAACATTAATGAATTCTTTCTTTCCTGACCCAAATGTGACGTGACACACCATGATGCTCTGAATATAGGAAAAGCAGAAAGTAGCCACCACGCACGATGAATGCTTACATGGCGTGTTCAATAAGAACACATGAAAACATAATGCTTCTGTGGTTTTAGCTCAAGCAGACTACGTTTGTCAACATGACTGTGGTATGCTACCCCCTGGTGGTCAACTCACGTACACACGGGAAGGCAGCCACAATAAATTCATCACAGTTCGTACTTAACGATAGGAGGAGTCAAAGCTGGAGTCTTTTTTAACACAGGTATCTGTAACTCTTAAGTAGAAGGCGTCAGTACTTTTGCCACCTGCAGTATGAAACGATATACATGAGAGGTAACTGGTCTTTAGGGTGTTTTTCTCACTTCTCACCATGAGGCCCAGCACGTCGCACTTCTTCTTTCGCATCAAACGAAGGACAGCTTTGTTGAAAAATAAACACGCCGTTCAGCCCCTTCGGGAGGCCTCACACACACACACACACACACACACACACACACACACACACACACACACACACACACACACACACACGCTCTATCCTCTCTCGCAAATGCTCCACGCTCAGATGAATGCCGACGCTCGTCTCTGACATAATACAGTAATTCCTCTTTTGTCCCTGGTGCAAAAAATAAAAAAGCTTGAATTATGCTATAAAAACCATCCCAAGAAGTAAGCATTCTTCAACCACACAGCTGCCTTGACATGCCAATTTTTGACTCAAACCAAGCACTTGTATCTCAAATAAACATTCACCATTAACATGAATGGGAATGCAGATAATCCACTCCAGCTAACCCCCATAACTCAAACATTTTTGAAGATGGAAGATAGCGCTGTGTAAAATTTCACTTTCAAACAACATAGTTATATGATTAAGTAAACTGGAAAGATTTAAACAGTTTGTGCAAGCTGATTAGTGGAGTTTGACGATGACCCTGACCCACTAAAATGTTTTTTTTTACAGAGGATAAAGAATATATTCCACTGAGTACTGTTTATATTGTCTGTCTCCATGTGTTGTGCCGCCGTTGTAAACAAATATGCATTGAGGGTTATGCCACCACATACAGTAGATGCTATTCATTAACCGTCTGTGGCATTTCTCATGATGCATTTAGCTTACACTACCAGACTTAACAGGAACGTTGGGTGGTTGTTTTCAAGACACAAAATTTTTGTCTTTTTATTTTTATCTATCGTTTCACAGTAAAGTTGAACTGGAGGGGCATTCAACATCTCAACGGCTCTCTTTTGAAAAAAAATTACTTTCTATTGTGTACTTGCTGAACATCAAGCTCGTCTTAAGTAGAGTCTGTCACATTGGATCAGAAGACTTAGTCACGATGTTATTTTGAATGACAACAAACGCAAATATATTTTTCTTTTTTGACTGCGCTTCGTCTGGCTGTTTTGTTGTGTTTGTTCGACTGCGGGAAGAAAAACTACATTTTTGTCGAGTAGGTCGACTGCGAGGATTGTTTGTGTCGCTCACTTGTTTCTACTCGGACCCTTCAAGAAATTGCAACCCGGAAAAAGGAAAGAACCCGTTCAAATCAAACAGTGGCGGCAAAAATGGACACGCAAACTAGAGCAGACACCAACGAAGACTTCCGAGTGCGGCTGATGTCGAAAAATCAAGTTGTGCAACATATGAAGCACTACAAAGACATTTTAAACGAGGCCCTGGGCGGACAAACGGCAATTCCGGAGAACACGAAGCGACTTTTGCTTGAGCAGCTGTTGGCGGTGAGTTGAAGCACCAAATTGAGCCGATTTTTTTTTGTTTGAAATTTTTTTTCTCGACCCCTGTAAATTAAAACCTGCAGGGAATTAAACGTAACTTTAAACTATTTGCGTGTGGAAGCTATAGCCGCAGTATAAGAATTCAAAGACGTCGCTTGAATTACCCGGATGTTGATTGACGTACGTCAAACAAGGACGTTTCTGCGACTTTATTGACAACAGAACGAATAACAATTTTACACGGTATATACGAAGCAAATATTGCCTAAATGCACTAATGGAAGCATTGAAGTAAATGTAACCGAACGTTATACGTCACTTTGGAAATACAGTAGTGGCATAATTCAGTTGACCGTTTTTTGCTTCACTTCCGCCTCGCCGTGGCCGCCCGCAGCCAGTATGATACTGACATCATATGACCGTCACAACTCCCCCAGTAAGTCGCATTAATATTAGTTCTTTGCAGAGGATAAAGAAATTTGTTTCTTGTTTTATGTTGAGAGGGAAGAAATTTCATCTGTGCTGTATGTTACACATGCACAAATGTGCTGTCTGTTACACATACAGCAAATTTGACAATAAAGTTGTATCCAATCCAAAACAGGCTTGTGAGGATTGTTGTAGTACCCCTGCCAAACTGCTGCTTGCCATGAAGCAAGTTGAGATCACTGCCACCATACAGTGCAAGTTTTTGCTCGCAAGTCAAAGCAAAAAAACAACAACAAAAAAATTCAATGCCTGCACACACAATGGCTCATATCTTGAAAAACCCGTAGTTTGGGTTACTTGTATCTCAAAGCACCAGTGTGTGACAAGGGAGTATTTGAAATGGTGATGGCCCAATTATGTCAATGGTCGCAGGACATCGAGCTTCAATTAAAGACGATTTGTCAACATATCACATTTATTTGACAAACATATCACTTTTTTTTTTTTGAACGCGCAGGATTTTGAGGCTGCCGTCCAAGCAAACGTGTTAGTGAATGGACAGACGTGGGACCAATGCCCACATGACGACGGTGAACAGTCCAAACACATACAGGTCGTCTGTTGAGCTCACTCAAATCTCTCTCACTTACTCTCTCTTTCTCCCTCGCTCTCTCTCTCAGATGAGGACAAGCTGGCGCAGCTGGAAAAGCAGATGGACGACGCCATCGTGGAGACGGCGAAAAAGCGACGCACGTTCCCCAAGCAAGTCCTGCGCTGGGCCGTGCGCGCCCTCAAAGCGGAGCGGCGACTTGCGGTGGGTGCCACTCACACTTCTTCCGGATTGGCGGCTTAATCACAAAATAATTCCTACGTGTTTATTTGTGAATGAGGCCGAATGACTTAAAAAATGTTTTCAAAAACTTCGAACAAGAAAGTTCCTTCTGCCATGTCTGGATCTGTCTGAGCGCATGCTTCGAACTTGTGCACCAACGAAAGACTCCCCCCACAATAATGACAAGAACTCAAATCTCTCCTTCTCCCAAAGTGACGCAAAAATGCTGCAACAAACGAGTGACTGAACTTAGTGTGAGGCGACGGGCTCGTCATTACGATTCGTTGACACGCATCACGAAATAGAAAACATGTAGAAATAGGCAAAAACCGTGAGTGAGTGAGTAAGTCCTTACATTTGTAATCAACTTTCAATTGCTTGTGTCGTTTTTTTTTCTTCAAGGACTTTTATGAAAAAACAGTCAAACCCCAGCAGATGCTCACAGACCCTCAGACAGGTAACACACACGCGCAGGCGTGCTCACACACTATACAGCAAAAAAAAAAAAACAACTTGTGTTCTGCAATCAGACAGCTTGATGAAGGACTTGTCGGATCGGGCATCTGAACTGAAGGAACACAGCACGAAAGTCGTCAAGGTAGAATACACAAATGTACACACACACACACACACACACACACACACACACACACACACTTACAGACTCTGTGTAATGTGTGTGTGTTTCTTTCAGTCCATCTGCACGCTTCAGAAACAGGCCGAAGGCTTACTGGAGGTGATCGGCATGAAGCCGAGTCAGGCGTCATTGGAGGTGCACCGCGAAGTATTTGGCAGCGAGCAACTGACAGAAACTCCGCCTCCTTCGCCAAACCCCGCTCAGTGGAGCGGGAAGTGGAACAGGCAGTCGGTCCGACGAGACGCGTGGGACGCCGTGGCCTCGGCGGGATACGTGGGTGGAAAAAAAGCATGATGAGTAATGTAAATAAAGGTTTGGAATTCAGCACAAGCGTGTAAATGTTCTTTGGAATCGCTTCAGTCTCAAGAATGGCTTTTATCAAGCTTTGGACTTTTCAAGTGGGCCGACGGCCCGGCGTTAAATGAATACAGATTCTTCAGCAAGCTTCCAATTGTGATATTACATGTAATTCACAACTACACCACTTGGCGTCGCCAAACACCGGAGTATGACTATAACAGCTCTCCTGACGAAGCAGTTTTCTGAGGAAAAATAGCCAAATTTGATTTTTGTTAATGACATATAATTTAGATTGGATACTTTGATATTTTTGGGATATTTCAATTGGATTTGCTTACTTGTCTGCTGCCGGGTTCGCAAATGAAAGTCTCTTTAATGGTCATACAGTGAAACTCCTCTACAACGAAATCATGTTTGCAGCCACCTTACCTCTCGGAGCTCATCCACCCCTACACACCTGCCCGGCGCCTCAGGTCTGCGGACCAGACATTATTAGAAGTACCAAGAACTAAACTGAGGCTCAGAGGGGATCGAGCCTTTTCTGTTGCTGGTGCCTCTCTGAAATGACCTCCCACTGAACATTCGGCAAGCCTCCTCGCTGCCCATCTTCAAAACCCTCCTCAAAACTCACTTGTATTCTTTGGCATTCGACTCAGCATGACTTGGATTTGTTCTTGGTTTTACTGTTCGGTGCTTTCTACCGTCTTTATGACCGATTTGTTTTCCTGTTTATTGTATATGTTAAATTGCTCCATGTACAGCACTTTGTATGCAGCGATGGCTGTTTGAAAGTGCTCTATAAATTCAGTTGACTTGACAAGACATTTTTCACAACAGGGGGGTTTTCACTGTAGCAAATTTGACCTCGGATGTAAGCACACACACATCCACACTCACAAACGTATGTGTACACACACACACAAACTTATGTGTACTCTATTTTTATTCCAATAGTGCATATGTATGAGCACACACGTATTTGACACGTCATATTGTCAGTGTAGAAAGAAAAAAAGGGAAAGAAATTTACGATCAGCATTCACTTACATCAATTTCTTGGATAATGTATTTTATTTTGCTTGCTCCGTCTTTCATTTTGATCACTTTTACCCTCTCTTCCAGCATCAGCGCTCTTCTTGTTTGAACTGCTTGACATCAAAAGGTCCGTTCTTTTTAGCATTTTAGCAGTGCAACGTCCATCCTCGTCTGAATCTAACAATAACAAATACTTCCTGGCATGCAATGAACTTTTAAGCCAGCCATGGGACGCTTCGTAGTCCTCGATGGCCATAGTTAGCTCTCGGAGGCTAAAAACCTTACGCTAACTGGAGCGCTTCTCTCTCATTAGCGCTCCAGTTAGCGTAAGGTTTTTAGCCTTCGAGAGCTAACTATGGCCATCGAGGACTACGAAGCGTCCCGTGGCTGCTTTTAGCATGATAACAAGTAAAGCATTCGAGGAAATGTTTGTTTATTTGAATGTCCGTCGAGCCATAATCAATTTACTCTGAGCAGCTAATCGGGTGCTACGGATCTAGCTTCAGTATCTACACACATAGACAGTGAGGTCCCTCTTGGCCAATCGGAGGCCAGGATGATGCTCGGTAAGCCAATGGCAGAGCAGCTATGAGTATGTTGAGTCCAGGAAACTCGCAGCTGTGACCGAAATAAACATTGTTCACTATGTAAACCAGTGTGGTGGTTGCTGTTGCATTTTTTCGAACGAAGCAGTAGAGGTCACTGTTGGATAAGACTTCGTTGTAGTGAATGTCTTCGCGAGGCTGGAGCAGAGAAAATGATTTCGTATAACGCAACAGGGTTTTTTTCGTCATATGGGGGGCAGGAGAATGGGAATTGTGTTAATGCATGAAGATTTTTTTCACATAAGGGGGTATTTTCGCCCATGTAGGTTTCGTTCTTGAGGAGTTTCACTGTAACTGTATTAATAAATACTTATAAATACTGCATTTCGTGCATGTTTTTTCTTTTCCATCTGATACGAAAGTAAATCTATTCCTGAGGCAGTGTTGCTTTTTAATCAGAAAACAAAGATCGTAACTTTACATCTCTTCATAAAGCATTAAGTTTGTGTGATTGTTTTAATAGCAACTTTTAAAACTTCGGATTGATGCTCCACATTTATTCACGACCAACAAACATGTTGGTTCGACAGTACCACTTTTTTTTTTTTAAATCATAAAACTTCACGGATGCTAACAGCTATTTATAAATTAGTATTTTGAATAAACGTACATTCACATTGGATACGTTTGCTTTACATTTACGCTAAAGAAATTAGAAACAGTGTGTTGATCAAGAAAATAACTTGTGCAGTGTTTTAATCAAATAACGTATGAAGACATTTTTGTTTGCCTGAAGGTCAGTAGGAGGTCACCGAGGTGGCATTGGTTCACATTTGATCTCGATCACGAGTGACGCGGTTGTTGTGCTTCCTCTTTGCGCCATCGTCATCATCATCATCTTCTTGCAGAGGTCCTGACGAAATGAAACGTTGCCATTAAGCGAAAAAGGAAGTTCGCACAGCCAAAAGGTCAGTAGAGAACAGTGACGGCAAGTTACTTTTGGTGCTCTTATTGTTAAGTCAGTTATTATACACAGGACAACAATAACATAACATTTATTTGTGAAAGTTTACTTCTGAACCTTGCCAATGATTAAACGGATCCTATTTTAGCATTCTAGCTAGCACGTGCTAACGTGTGGGAAGTGCGTTCGAGTATCACGTTTTGTCCGCCAGATGTCAATTAAATGTCATTGATGATACTTACTTATTAGCAAAAGCATCTTTTTTTTTAAGTGATAAATCTTGGAAATGTGTTTCGCATCCTAGCTAGCGCACACTAATCTCATGAAAGTGTCTGCTAGGTGTTCAAATGTTTATGCTTCATGCACTTTAACGGGACAATCAACAATGCATTACGATTGGCTGACTGGCAACTCGGCATTCTGTAAATGAAGTAATTCGCTGGAGATCGGCGAACAAAAGCATTTTCATTGTTAAGCGCGTTGCTATAGGTCTAGCTATGAAGCCAAGTGGGTCACGTTAAAAAAAAAAGTTTAGAAAGTTTGCTTGAAATAGTTTTAGCCCTGAAGTATTACTCAAAAAATGGTTGGTTGCGTTTACCTCAAACTTGTCCTTTAAAAGAAGTCACTTTTTTTTTTACGTCATTTCAGGAACTCTGGTTAGCATCCAAGATTGCTCATACTGACATTATGAGAGTCTCTCCAGTGAACCTTTGGAAATTTTTCTATTTTTATCATGGAAGTCAACAACTTCCTTTTTTTTTATGCGTCAGTCTCTCAACATGATGGCTACTTTGCTAAGGGTGAACCTTGCCTTGTGACAGTGAGTTTGCTTCAGGCCTCTCGCCTTCATTAGAGACTGACTTGCATAGTCGTTGTTCTGAGAGAATGACTAAGCATACGTCCTTTGACCTCATATTAGCCACGTGCCAAATGCATCCTGTCAATGTTTGCCGGGACAGGATGACAAAAGTATGACAAGTGATACAGTAGTTCAGATATCAAAGGGTCAGGCAGGGCTAGTTTGCACGCTAAGTGACATATAACCAAATGTGAGAGTGTAGAAATAAGTATTAAGTTGAGATTTAAACATTTCAACAGGGCAGGGTCATCTACCTTTTTGAAGCTGAAGCTACTTCTTGGGCAATGATGAATGCGAAGGGTTGCTCAAATTACCATTTTTAATAAAGGGAGGCGGGGCTACCCCGTGCGTGAGCGCCGCTGGAGGTGATTCAAAGCTGCAAGCTACAGCTAGCACGGCCATGCTAACCCAAACAGTTGATTCGACTCACTTTTTACCTCTTGCTTTCAATCACAGGCGTGTTAGCGAGCGATTACGGGCACATAGTTTGCAAATGGAGCAGTTTGAAAAAGACTTGAGTTGGCCCACCTGAGTAAGCAACCTGCAAGTCGTGCTCACGCGTGCTTAGGGGCCCGGTTACACAAACAGGAAATGACGTCAGTAGGAGGACCTGGGTCATGTGATATTGGTTCCACATCTGCTTTCAGGCCAGAATTTCTGTTTCGGATTTTTTTTTTTAGAAGGTTATACCAATTTTTATACTTATGAAAATATGTTACAAATAAAACGGTGACCCAAACACATTTTTCAATCAATGTAGTCTTGTTAATGGCTGGCATGTTTTTTTTGTTTGTTTTGAAGACAACGTCAAGTCACACATTTTTTTGTGATTTGTCATCCATTTTATTCCGCAAGTTTAAAAACAACAACAACATACAATCATGCTGGTCTCTGACCTGCTACATGTTGAACATTTTGGCTAGAAAGCTCCAATGGTCACATGACCAAACAAACACAATACAAAAGTAATCAGTATAAAACATTTGTGAAGCTTTACCACACACATACACACACACACACACACAACTTGTGAGGTGCCACCCGGTAACGCAAATGCATGAAACCACGTTTTAGAAATGTAGACATATCATAGCCACAACAAAATTTGTTGACACATCACAGACAGTAGCTGTTAGCTCGTCCGCGAGTAAATGCGTCAAGTTTTATGCCGTCGGAATCATTACAACGCACTCGGGGCGCCAATTGTAAGGTCCTGAGTGCTTACAACCGGCTATTAGCAGCATTTGGTGTAGGAGACGCTATTGACATTATAATCGCCTGGCTTGAAATAAATAAAGCAACCAAAAAAAACAGCATTTTCTTGCTCATCTTACATTTGTGCATTGCTACGCAGCAAGTGGTTGTACAACAGTCACAGTGCCATCTAGTGGGGATGGCACAAAAACCAAAGTGCTCCAGCTTGGCCTTGGATCGGACAAGAACGATTCAAAATCCAGTTTGGGTTGCAGGTGACGTCGGCCAATCAGCAGCTTGGGGTTGTGGAGTGAAGCGTCGGCCTCTTCGCCCCTTAGCAGCGTTGAGGACCCGCAGTATGTCTCAATAACATTTTTCTTTACTTGTGGTGCTTGTAGAAAGTCCAATAGCAATTTATGAGACAAATTTGGAAATATTAGTAAACTTTCCAGGGGACCCCACGTCATTATCAAGTTGACACCACCTTGTGGCCAACGTGGGGACTCTAAACGTTCACTCCAACGAGACAGTGGAAGCGCTGCTGGATGTTTTTGAAAGCTCAATACAATTGTGCCTTTAGAAACGAGTGCCTTGACTTTAGAGATATTTTAGTGCCCTATTGAGAGCCAACCTTATAAATTCCCTTGTAAAGTCCCACTCCCCCCAAAAAGTTCAAAATTCACACAACTTTGCAAGGCCATTCATAGAGTCACATGGAGACCGAACACTGGACGTGGTCGAGACTGAGGAGGCCGCCAGCATCCAGTTCCGAGGGGATGGAGAAAATGGAGCCGGCAGTGTCCTGGATGGCGAAGAGGGAGGTTTGGCCGCACACGGCGCTTGGGCTCTCCTGGAGGTGGCGCACAAAGAGGTCGACGTTTTCGTGGTCGGGGGTGTGCCCGCTGTTGGCACGGACGATGCAGGTTGGCCGGTGCTGGTTGAGCATATAAGACAGGTGCTGCTTCTGCTGGTTCAGAGCTTTGATTTGAGCCTTCAGGTTGACGTTAACGTTCTCCAGCTTCTCGGACTCCTGTGCGCACAAAATGGACGCCAGACCGTCAGGTAAGAGTGCGCCAACAATGCAATAGTAACGCTAGCTTCATTAGCGTGTCAATAGACTTTCATATTGCGTGTTAGCATCAACTAGCCAACGTCCAATCCAATTATTATTAATATTATAATCATGTCATGATTTTTTTTTTGTTTAAAAACGCGTCTCCGCCACTCACAACGTTAATTTCCACCCCCCCCCAAAAAAAAACTACATGTCTCCGAGCTGCAAATATTTTTTTGCCAAGCGTTTCAAAAGTTTCTTGAGAAAAGAACAAAAACATACCAGCAGCAAATACTCGGTCCTGTCCTTTTTCTTTCTGCGGCATTTAGCGGCGGCGGCCTTGTTGTTCTCTCGCCTTCGCTTCCTCCTGTCTGTCTCAGCTAGCGACAGCTGTCGTCATGTCAAAAAAAGGTGACAATTATGTCATTGAAAAAGCTTTGGATATGTCCTATTGTTGTGAAAATGTTTGTGTATGTAAATGAATAATAAACACATGAACCATCAGACAAGTGAATTGGAACTATGTGTAATATATATCACTTTTTTGCGAAGAAACCACCGTGCCTGAGGAAGATCAACTAATCAGACAGTGAAGACGTAATGGCACCAAATCGTGTTTTCCAGGCGTCTTTGCCGTGGCTCACCTGCGTCTTCCCTACGGTGCCGAGGTCTGAGCAGGAGCTTCCGCCGTCCGAGCTGACATCACCACGTCCGGTTAGGCCGGGCTGGCACTCGCCAGCGGCCGTCAAGTGGCTCAAATCATCCAAGGACAGCGAGCCCAGCGGTGTCAGGCGCGGCACCGGCAACGGGCGCGGGACTGACGCCGAGCAGCTGACGTCGGCCAGCGTCGGACGAGAGTTCTGCAGCATGAGCCTGAAAACGTTGCAAAGTCATATTCAGTCTGACATTGTGGACATTTAGCATGTGACATTACGTAATCATGGATGTTGTTTGACCACTAGGGACAAGGTTATTATAGTTCACAAAATAAGTCAAACGCGGCGACCTTTCAAACCTTGTGCTTGCCACACGTCATTTCCCAAATTTTGCTCACTATTTTTAAAGGGTCCCATAATGTGGCCATCGTTGTATTTCACCTGTTGTGACATCACTTTTTCAACAGTGTCATAAGACAGTTCAAGAAAGTATTGCTGGGATGTCGCGTCAAGCCCTGACCCTTCAAAGAGCTGTGGTTAAAAATAAATGAATAAATACAACTACACTGATATCACAATAAGAACTGAAAACTTCTCACATGAATCGGTGTACTGCGAGTGGGCTCCCCATATTGGTGCCCACGTACAGTTCAGTTTGTATTAAGTTCAATACGTTGAAATCTTTCGTCATTTAATTTGAGCATATCAATCATTTTGAGTGAATCATTAAGTGTCGTGGGACATTTCCTTGTCTTTAACGTTAATGTTTACACAGGAATAAGCCTTTTTTTAAAAATCGAACTTGGTTTTGGTTCAACAGTCGACACACGTCAATGTCAAAAGTTGGGACAACTGAATGAGCCGCTTCAATGAATACACTTCCTGGATGTCAACAATCCAAATCATGTCAAGAATTCATCAGCGCTCAATCGCTGCATGAGAAAGGGGACGGAAGATAAAACTCAGATCAAGTAGATTCCGAAATTTGGACCACTGGAGAATGCCTTGTGCTGGAAGTTGCCAGTGGGACTTCATGAATAAATTAATCAATAAATCGATCCATCAATAACTCGGCACTCGAGGTGAGGTGTTGAGGTTAGCGTGTAGTTTCACGTAACAAATAACATTATGTGTACCATTACGAGTCTCTTGACACAAGTAGAGTTTTTTAAAAACAAAACCGTCATTGTCCGTAATGGAGGAATACTACATTTTTAAACCATAATCATCATCATAATCAAAATTGAAGCCCATTTTCCATATGAATCGAAACATTTCACGATTGTCTTGATGACTACATATGAACATGTATGCTGGAATGTTAAAAAAAAAAAGAAAAAGAAAGTTCGTCTCACTCGAAAACGTCTAAACACAAGCACATGAAAATGTCGACGCGATTCCTTACGGTTGCCATTCAACTCTCTTTTTTGGATCAATGTACGAAAGGTGAATTTCAAGACAAAAGCCCGAAAGCGCTTAAAAAGCCTCCATCGAAAAGACAAAAAAAAAAAAAAAAAAAAAAAAAAACGAACCGAAAGGGAAGACGTGTGTCCCAAATGTCAACTTACGTGTGTGACGAAACTAGACGGGACGGCTTTGGCGAGTGGAGCGCCACAAGAAGCGCGGGCTGCTGCGCGTGAGTTGAGACTCTCGAAGTTGCGTCACGCTTATATCCACAGCACGCGCGCGCACACACACGCGCGGGGGCGGGGCTTGGTGACGTATTATTGCTGCGTCATGATGCAATCCTGGACTAACACGAGTCCTCCTTTCATTTCTTTGCTCTCCTTTCTCACTAGTCTCGCTAGAGGTAGTTCGCGTTTAGGAGCCAGCCCGCATGGCGACGGGGGAGGGGTTAAGAGTAATAAAAGGCACGAACATTCTCTCACGAATGCTTTTATATTTTGGTTGTGACCACTCCTTTTTTTTTTTTGATTACGCTTGTAAGTCTTCACTTGATTTTATAGATAGATAGATAAAGAGAGATGATTAGCTCTCGACCACTCCAGGGTGTGGCAGTTGGAATAGAGCCGCTTTAAACGAAAACGACTAAGTGTAGAAAATGAAACTATTGTCATTGTCCCACTCTTGTCCGACTTGCCTTTTTCCAAATGCCTTATACAGTATATTTCTACTGTGGTATGCGCCGCATGCAGCGATGTTTGACGCCCTCCTAGTGAATTTTTGACGCGAGTGAGTCGGTCGCACCTCTTCCGTCCCATCAAGTCGATGACAGCATCCTAATGTGATATTTACACTTGATGTTTTATTATTCATTTCTGTCAGTTGCCGGCGGGAGTGAACCAGTCTGTCGCCAGGCCGCCGTCAGCATCAGATGATGCTCACCTGATTGTTGTCAATCGGGATAAACACGCAACCAGCTGACTCGCCACCTATTTGCCTTCATTGTGCTCATTGCCATTTTTTGCCGCCGGAGTTGTTCAAGCGGTGAAAAAAAAATCTAAACAGTACAGAGAAGATTGTTGGCAACAAACCTGCCAAATTTCAATAAAATAAAAATCATGTAAAATGAGGCTTGATAGTGGTGAAAAGTCAAGTCCTTCTCTCTGCTCTCAAACAGATTTGGACATGTCAGTTTCATGTGCTGAAACCGGACCCTGCTCAAATGTTGATCGAAAACCGCAACTACAACCTAGAAAAAATGGATACTAGTTTATGGAGCATCTTGCTTCCCCCTTCCTCAACTCTCCTCAACTGGAAGAATCAACAAAAATAAACAACAGGCCACCCATTGTCTTATAAATATTCTAACTGCAAATATTTGAATAGAATACAACACATTTCTATTGTCACTGTCACAGAGACAATGCAAATCAACAAAAATAAAACATTTGCAAATAAAAGTCTGGTCCGAAAGAACAATAAAAACGAAGCTTACAACTATTTACAAAGGAGGTGCACCACAGGGGTCCCATCTGTGCAACCATTTTTTCCCCATGATATCAAAAAAAAATGCCATTAATTGAAGACAAAGCATGCATGCTAAAAAAAAGTGCTGATGAGGCAGTCATTATGAAGAAGAATCAAATTTGAATGCCACACGTAGAACGTCCTCATAGCAGAAGACAAAAGCTGTCAACTGATCTCGATCGTAAGAACTCCGGAATGATCTAGAACCAGTGTCAGCGCTTTCCCATACAACGCTTTCCCATACGGATCAACGCTTTCTATGCTTGGGAAGCTTGATAGATTCCATCAAAAAGCCCGTCCCGGTCTTGCGTGCGGGTGGGCTTGCGTGCGTACGTGTGTGCTTCGAAGATAGATGGGTGTTTCCCCGCTGGCTAGCTTGTACGTGGCCTGCCACCATTCCACTGGCATCAAACAGTCGCATCGGGAAAAGAAAGTGACACGCGTCTCCACTTTAAACCGTGCGCCTTATTATTAGATCACGACAACTGTGTGTGCGCACTAAAAATACACACTGATGTATGTCGTCTTCATTTAGCTGCGCTGTCACACACACCTACGTAACTCACATTCACACACCCGACAAATACACAACTGTACCATTTTTTTCAGAACGCCACGATCTCTCGTACTTAAAATTGTATTGAACACACCAACATTTTTTTTATTTCGACGCAGATGATTCGCCGATGTGTCAGACTGTCAAACTTTTAAATTTTTTGCGAGTAAATAGAGTTTGGATCTTGTCAATGGGACCAATTGAACTGGTAAATACAACACATACAAATACGTCCTAAAACCAACCAAGCAAAACGCAGCAACCTGTCGTCACGTAAACGCACACACCACTGACCTTGGTGAACTCTGAGCTGGTTTCGCTTTCATTACGACACCGCGCTCACTTCTTCTTCGTGACGCTGATGGCAGAAGAAAAAGTGAAAGTTCGATGCCATCACTTTTGGGGTTTTTTTGTAATATTTGCGTCAATAAAAGAAGAGTTAGTGGGTGAAAGTGTTGCCATGGCAACACAGTGGCAGACAAAGACAAGAAGTGATAGTGAGGTCATTTACCGGACAGGATGGTGACAACAGGGGAACTGTTGAAACATGACCAAATAAACAAATACATAAATAAATAAATTAAAATCACATTTAATACAAATAGGGTATATTTGTCCTCAAAACCTCATCACTGTCATGTTTTTATTTGCTTTGTAGTCATTTGAATGGGTTGACTTGTTGCTCATTCTCATTAATTTGACCATAAGTAGATTAGTCATTCTTAGTTTTAAAACCGAATTTGATAACATGAACTCAGTTTCATGTTTTTTTTAAAAAATTGTAATGAATTAATTAGATTGATTATGAAACAAGCATTTTAGAAAACAAAACGCTTAATTTATAGTTGAAAATATTCATTGACTCATATTTGCAATGATTTAATGCTCTAAATTATGGTGAAATTATTCATTTTAAAAATACTTTATTTCAGAGACAGGGGATCATCACAGTGTAAAAAAAAATTTCAAGAGAGAATCGACTTTTTTTTTTAAATAACTTGATTAAAAACATTTACACAAACCAATTTTTGGAATTTATTTTAAAAAATTCAAATTGAAGTTTAATTAAATGGTTTTTTAATAAGCAAAATATATATACATATGTGTACATGAACTAAATATAATTGGATATATTAGTTTCATTCTCTACTTTTGCGAATGTAAATGCTGGGTGTGCCACCCCACTCCCCACCCCCCCCGGCCAGAGAAATTATTTCATCCTTGATTATGTAGTATTACGTGATGAACTATTGTAGTCCGATGTCGTGAATCATCCGCGGTTATGATGATTATTTTATCAACAGCATATCCGAGCCGCTTTGGATGAAGTCACGTGGGGATGACGTCACTTTCTTCCGGGAAGTGGATGCTCTTCCGACGCCCCCCCCCCCCCCCTGCCCCGACACACACACAAACACTTCCCACTCTACCTCGTTTTCCTCATCACGGCCAATCCGGGAAATCAACCCTCATTTTATTGCGCCCTTACAAAAAAAAGGGAAAAAAACCCCTAAAACAAAACAAAACAAAAAAATGCCCAGCTCCCCCGCCAACCGCCACAACAATGAATGCGCAGCTCAAGAGAGACACGGGCAGACATAAAAATAAAACATTTACGTTGACTTTGGAAGGTAGTGATCACACATTTGCTGCATACGATTTTTGGAGAAGGAATATTTTGGCACAGGGTCAATCCAAAATGTTTCGCAAATGCCCCGTTATTGTTTTGGTGCCAATGATGCGCTGTAGCTGTTTTTCAAGCTCAACGGAGGCCTTCATCAAGTCAGGTGTCGGCATGCTAATGACGCAATGACGCAAGAGAGCGGAGCCATTGCCAAAACAAGAAGACGGCGAGAGTTTTCTGGCACGGGCAAAGTCAAAGAAGATTTGGACACGCCCTGCCATCACATTGTCCTTTTGTCTGCCAGAAAGCAAAACCTTTGCCACCTTATGATCAACGAGTAGGAACGGGCTTCGGACTTCATTCATTAAATGTATTGCACCATGCAATGCATTTTGGGAAGCCGGTGGCTCGAAGATCGGACGGGCAAAGTGTTGCCACGTTCGTGGAGGTGACAAAAAGCAACGAATCCCTCACCAAAACATCTTCGGTATTGACAGCACACGATTTGGCGTTGAGAAGAACAGAAACTTCGTGGGAATTGGTTACGAAAGGAGCAAGTTGAATGAATGAATGCACGTGCGGCGACTTGCTCGGCAACGTTGCCCCCAGCAACGCTACACAACTCAGCCGGGCTGGGCTGCAGCTCAAATGTTTAATTTCACATAACGTACACAGGCAGGTTCCACTTATCTGTGAACTAGTTCAAGCGGAATGAAATACGGGAATTGAACAAAACATTTCAATCAGCACTTTACGGGGGGGGGGGGGGGGCGCGCGCCACAGCTAATGCGACAAAAAGACCTGAATACAGGATCAACTTTTCAGTAACGCAAAACGTTCATGTTGTTCCCAAAAGTTCGTCGTGATGGAAATTGGAGCTGAAAAAACACAAACGTCGCCACCATGTGACTGGAATTCCAAACCAAAGCTCATTGACAGCTAGTCAGGAATGAAGACGGACGGGTCGAGAAAGTTGACGTGTGGTCGAGCTGTTGAGGAACGCCTCCTTTCACACGACATCCAAAAATTGGGTTTGAATGGCGTCATCGAGCCGCGAGACTAAATAAGGCGCTCGTTGTCTTGCTGCGGAGCATCCCTCGAAACCAAAAAAAAAAAAAGGCTTTGGTGAAAACCCCCTTTTCCGTTTGTTCTTTTCAAACGGATAGACTTGCGCACTTCTCGTCTGTTATTTTCTCTTCCAGACTTGTGACAAAGCCACTGGATTGAATTGTTTGACTTCGAAGACTGGTTGGAAATCATGCAAATGGAAAATTCCCCTGCTAGTTTCATTGAAATGCGTCCAAAAAGATAAAGCACACTTGAAAGTTGAAAATCAACTAGACCAGGAAATATGTGGTTGGTCAGTCGGAGGTGCCATGTATATCTTTGCTTAATTTAGCGATAAGCATGGCTCATTACTGCTCGCCGTCACTTTGTGAGAATGATACCTGTCGGATGTGTCGTTTATTCTTGATTCCCGACTCTGGAGCGAGTAGGCAACGTGCTTAGCCACACGAGTAGCCTCACGAAGCTTGTAGCTAGCTAGCTTGGTTGTGACGTAACTAGCCTTGCCTCGACCCCCTGCGTAAGTAATGGGAATGCATTACGGTATCAATAACATGAAGCTTTTTGAGACAGTGTCCTTGGTTTGGGAAAAAAACCCTCGAAATCTGTGAATCTCAGTTTTGAGTGTTTTAAGAGGAAAAATGACTCGTAAATTGCGACGTGGAACCGCATATTTTCAAGCTTGACGCCCCCCCCCCCTCAAAAAAACGAGTGTTTTAGACGAGCACTCCGCCCTTTTTTTGGCACTTTGGGCCAGTTTCACAAAGATTGATTTTTTTGACAGTTATACATGTTAAAACATTAATTAAATCGACAACTCAGCATTCCCAAGAATGAGGGATGTTGTAACGAGTGACTGCGGGGGGGGGGGGGGGGTGAATAAAAAAACTAAATACATGTCGATATGTTTTGTTGACAAGATTAAGTTCTATTTCAAATGGTGCTTGTTGAAAACAAACAAGTGATGTTTAAATGTTCTTTCTGGTTGCAAAGAATAAGTGCTATTCAAATATGCGTCGGGACACGGCAAACAAAAGCTTCCCGCGATTCCTAGCTTGCATCGGGAACACGCTGTCAGCCCACCGTACGAACATTCCGCACGGCTGTCGAATGTTTATGTTGACATGGCTGTCGCCAAGGCGATGCCGGTCACGCCCCGTGAACTTCCATCCCGGATGAGGACGACAAGGGCGACGGGGGCACCGCCCAGAGGGAAGCCTCAGCGCCGGGTCGCGTTCCAACACAAATACGTCCCGTCCTCGAGCCCACTTGCAGAGGCTCGTGGCAGACTTTGACAATTTCTTGACTTGGGGGCAAATAGTGGGGTTTGGTTTTTAATTTTTTTTTTTAGCAAGCTTATGGACTTCAACAGCTTCCATTTTTTCAGTAAAAGGACCCCCCAAAAAAGAAAAAAAACATTCCGGAATGGAACGTGGCCCAGGATTCCCAGACTCAAGCCAGCGTGGCGTCACACATTCTGCACATCAGTGTGTGGGGGGATATTTTTACATCATTAGTACACACACACACACACACACACTAGTGTGTGGGGGATATTTTTACATCATTTGTACACACACACACACACACACACACACGCGCGCGCGCTCAAAACGCATATTGTCCCAAATGCTGAAACACTTGCCACGTCCACACGCGTGCACAGCGTGACGTCTTTTTCCACACGGTGACCAAAAAGAATAAGGCTCCAAAATAAAACGTGTGATGGCGTCACGTCACGACGTCATCTAGGACTGGAGTGACTCGTATAATTCCACGAGCCTGTGGACACGCCCCTTTGCTCGAACCGTTGACATAGCGGAGAAAACTAGAAGAGGGCAGCGTTGGGTTGCTGAAAGATTGTGTGCGCGTGTGCTCAGGTGAGATGACATCACCTCAGTCTTCAGTGCGACTGACCTCAGCCTGCATCATTCTGAATGCCTAATGAGGGACTGACCCTGCCATCACCACCCCGCCGGCTGCACTCTCTCACAACCCTCCCTCTCTCCACCAATCAGCCGAGGCCGCTCTCGCCGAATCGGGGGAAAGATGACAGCACGGAGACGCTCAATAATGCAGAAGGCCGCTGCTCACAGTAGCGATCATGGGGGGATGATGTCATGAGATGATGTCATCGTCACATGTACCCCCTTTGGCCGTAATTTGTGACTCATCGGGATTACAAGCAGAAAAAGTAAAAAACATACGTCACAAGTCACTTACTGACAGCCAATTCTTGCTTTCAGTAGGAATGCCCTGCCACGGACTGGCGACCAGTCAGTAGTTTGTCTCAGGGACCACTGGTGACCAATACATTTTGTCGGTGTATTTTTCCATTACAGTACAGAGACCAGTCAGTTGTTTATTTGACTCTTGACATTGACAGGTGACCAATCCGGAGTTTGTCTACATGTACCGACATGAGTGGTGACCAGCCCGTACTTTATCTGTACATGCTCTGACATATTCCGACGACCAGTCGCCAATCGATTTGTAATCCGATTTTGGTGATTAGCCTGTCATTTGTCTGTATGTTTTACGATATTGGTCGAGGTGAAATGATTGAGCGAAAACGAATCAATTATCAACCAAATTACCCAATGTTTTGGTCATCCATTCATAATGTATTGAATTTAAATATTAGGGGGATGTTCAAAGTCATTTTTTAAAAAACGATACCAGTGTGAGTATTCACCTTTGAGTACTCACTGATACCAAATAGTGATACCATAAGTTTTTTTTCAAAATTTTGCAAACTTCATCTAACCAGGAAATATCCCATTGAGATTAAAAACCTCTCCACCACTTATGATACATAAAATTTCAAGGAACAAAATGACAATAAAAATCAGATACATCAGAGTTCAACACCCTCTACTGGGAAGGAAAAATGATTCCATGTCATATTTATTATTATTATGATTTATTTGCCTTACATGTGTCTGGTATCGGCATCCTTCACGAGAACCAGATTCCTTGAGATAAGATCGTATCGGCACGATACTGATACCTGGTATCGGTACTCACCCATTTCTATTAAATATTCTACAATTGCTGCCGTCCTTCTTGAAAGACGTTAGACTGCTTATCTTTGTTTTCAGTGAAAATTATTTGCAAACAACTGTTTTCTCTTTGGAAAACAATCACCAACATTTTTGTCGATTTTCTCACGGGTGTTACGAACCAAAGCAGAAACTGAATCATGATCAAACTTAATGCATTTTCTGCAACGTCAATTAATAGCTCAGAAGTGATGGAAATAAAAACATGATTTTCAATCAGAGTCATCGATTAAAGGAGAAAATAATCAACTGATTACTTATGAAATTAGTTGCGGCCCTAGAAATAAGTAATAAAGTCATAAAATTACAAAATGAGTGGCAATCCATGAGAATCAAGGTGGTGTACTTTTCGCATGTTAAAAAAAACCCATTTAGAATTAAAGGTTCGTTTTGCGACACCTGACATTGGGCAACAACAAAAAGTGGCGACATGGTGACTGGGACAATGCTGCATCGAAACTTCCACTCGCGGAAAGAAAATGGCAAGCACAGGTGGAATATTTGAACAGGTGACAGGCTTGACTGGACGCCAGGCCAACAATCACAGCAGAGACGGCGATGAGAATGAGGAGGGTGACACGTCAGTGTGATTGAACGTTCCAAAGGCGGATTTTAAAAAAAGTTTTTGTTCTTGTGGGGGGGGGGGGTGTGGGGGGGGGGAGCTGCAGGTCAAACGTGTTTTTTCGTTGTGTTATTTTCCCTTCCACGCCCTCAACCACTTTGATTAGGAAACAGCATGGGAAGGAATATCAAGCTGTTACATCAGCCTTACTCAGCAGTTTCCCAAACACTACACACAAACACACACACATACGTGTGTGTGTGTGTGTATATATATATATATATATATATATATATACTGTATGTACACACACACATTATACATTTAATGCACACACGTGTGTCTAATGTAGCAGGTGTATTACACATGTCTACATAAAGCGTAGTTACATCACATTGAATAAAAATAAATACAATACATAAATACACGGCGAGATTGTTATCTCGCCGTGACGTCATCCTGAGTGTCTGAGGGCTTTTCCCAAACCGTGTGGTCCCTTTGTATACCAGCGACCCCAGCTGGCTGGACCACCGCCATTATTATATAATCAGAGTTGAGATGTATTTATTTATTGGTCATCTAAAAATTAATTTCGCGTCTTAAAAATGAATAAAATATTACATGTTTGTGTTTGACTGCTACATATTCGACGCAAGCAAGCCAATGAAGGCTGGTGGAGGACTTGTGGAATTCCGTCAACTGGTGAAAGGACGACACCTCCTGCACAACAAGCGGAACTGCGGGGAGATAGAGTCAAACTCCAGGTTTACTTCAGGAATACGACCCGATAGACCCCCGGAAAGACAAGTAAAAACGGATTGATCAATGATGTCACACGGGAGAGAAAAGTTAGTCTTGGTGGAGGTCTGTGCTCAGATAATTTGATCGTGGTTGTTTTAAGGTGGAAAATAAATGAGAAAAAAAAAAAGAAGTCAAGCTACACTTGTTTGGTGCTAACACCCTGACTGGTTGTCTAGGTAACAAAAGACGTGAGGTCAATCCGCCTCCCCAAAACTGATTAACCACGAGCAAAGTGTGACAAGTTGATACTTTGTGGGTTATAATGATTCATCCTTTGTAGTTTGGCACACTTTGATTCAGTTAGTTTTATAAAGTAAGGCACCCAGAAACACTGAGAAATAATATTATTTCTCTTTTAATGAAACAAATTCTTTCTTCCCACTCCTAGTCTGGGACAAATTCCACGGCAGGAAGTCAACAATCGTCAGTGAAAAACGTCACAAGTTCACAGCAATGCAGCCATTTTGTTAGAAAAAGACGGAAAATAACCTCCAGAGTGTGAAGGGAAACAAAATGGCGGCCGCGTGTCCTTTCCACCTACCTGGCGCCTCTGCTGTGGTGTCAAAACACAGCAGGGTATCCGTTTAAGAAGACTCCATTTCCTATGGTACAACAGTGCTTGCAATAATCCAGCTCGGCTGACGTGAGTCATTGAGATTTGAAAAAATAAAAGGTGCGTTGATCCTTGGTGCGCTGGCGTCCTACTTGTGCACTTCCTGCGGCGTGCTGAAGCTGTCGTACACGTTGGCGGCAAACTCCTTCATGTCGTTGTTCATCAGAAGCTCCTGAATGACACAAACCAAAACTGATAACTTTGGGATTTTTCAGAAGTTGGAAGTTTTCATTTCACCTTTTCAATTTGGATTCAGAGAGTATTTCCTTCCTCCTTTTCATAAAATGCTTAATTGTAGTTGACTTTTTATCAGTGTCACATTGATCTTTTTCAGAGGGCACGGAAATTTCTCGGCATAAATACTTCGTAGCAAGAGACGCCTTTTGAACTCATTGACTGCCACTGACATTTTGATTGGTCAACTGGAATGCAATTGCTTACTGCCAGACAATATATTGCTCAAGTACTTTTCTCAGGCACGCATGGAGGAGGACCTCGCTTGCCCAGCTTGTCTGTGGACTTTCACTTTCTTCCCAACTGTAATGATGAACAGATGCCAGTAGATAACTTTGGATTTGAGATCAGCACAGCTTTTGAGAAGAAAATAAAGACGGGCGGGGAAAGTTGATTTTTGAGGGAAAGAAATGGCAACACGTTGGGCAGCAGGACAAGTTTATCCACCTCACATGCAAACACGATATGTACTATATGTGTGGTATAAACAGGGACTCCGTTATGGTGGGTAGTGTGATAAAGTGTGTGAGAAGTTGAGAAAAGGCCACAGGTCATGAAGTGAAAGGCAAGTGGCATGTAAAAAAAAGCAACTGACAATTCAAGCAAGGCGGTGGGTCAGTTCTCTCTTTTACTTTTATTTTAAAATTCAGTTGGCTTATATTTTTCCCCTGAGGTTTACGTTTTTTCCCCCCCATTCATTTTATTGGTCACTACCAGATACGTGATGATGACGATGATGACTATTACCTGAACAAAGTGACCTGGTGTCTCGCTGCAGATGGTGTTGATCTGACCGTTGATGATGGGGATGATCTTGGCCAGGGGAAGACTGATGGACGGCAGACTACTACCCCCCCCCCCCCCCCACACACACACAGCATAACACAGGAGAAGACGTCAATACAACCTGTAAAAATACAACTTCACACTGACAAGTCATCAGCGGCATTATCACAGGCTTAAACAGACACAGGTGTGCACCCACACACAAACTGACCTGTGAGGGTCGGTGTGGTGGGCGGGGTCGGCAGGCGGCGGGTGGAAGAACTGCGCCAGGTTGTCGAGGAGACGAGTGAATCCTCGTTGCAGGCACGCAGTCAACACGGTGTTGAAGTCTGGACTGAACATACAACATCAGCACATGTGTTTGCTGGCGTGAGCACGTGAGGAAGAAAGTGACCAAATGGCTACCTGTCCATCATGTCTCTGGTCTCGTTGAGAAGGCGGATGGTCAGGACGTCCCTTTCAGTCAGACCGCAAGCCTGGACACCCAAAAAAACAAAAACGAAAAAAAACCCCATCAGATTTTCAAAAATGAGCAAAATCAATCAATCCTTTCAAAAGTTTTATGTTCAATAAACAAACAAACAAACAAACAAACAAACAAAAGATTGGAAATAATTGTTTCTTTTACATGACAAAATCATTTTCTATCCCAAAACTGTAATGATGTTTTTTTTCAAACATGGGATAAGATTCTTTTTCCTCCAAAGATTGAAATAAATTGTCTGTTAAAAAAAATCTGACTTTCAAAAATGGGAAAATAAATCCATCCTTGAAGATGACAAAATCAATTTTTATCAAAAAAATATTTTTTTTCAAACATGGGACAAGAAAATATTTTTCCAAAAATTAAAATAAATTGTCTGCGTTAAAAAAAAACATATATAGAGAAAGAGAGGGGAGAGAGAGAGAGAGAGAGAGATTTTTTTCAGTAAAAAAATCCAAATAGGAAAAATATAATCATTTTTGAAATAATAATAATAATACATTTTTTAAATCACCTTTCTTCAAGAACCCCCTCCCACCAATTTTTGGATGTGCACTATTTTGACTGAGCAGCGAGGATCTGGTTTGGTCAGTCATTTGGAAGCGTTTGTGGTTTGCAAGCAGTCGGCTGCGTGTCTGGACCTGATCGGCGAGGGCATTGTCATCGTCGGCCATCATGTAGGAGGAGAGCGGGCGGCAGGGGCAGGCCTCCACCTCGGCTCGGATCCAACTAATGTGCTGCTCCAGCTCCAGCAGACTCAAACTTTGCTTCAGACACACGCTGCACACACGCAATGTGCAATTAAGTGTGTGTCAGTGCACAATGTTTGTGTGTGTGTCTGTCATTGTCTTTGGGCTCCCATTCTAAAATGGGCTGTTTATTGATAAAACAGAAGCATCTTGCGTCGTTTGGTTTGGTCTGGAGTTCCTTCTGAGACTGGAGGTCAATTTGTGCAATAATACTAATCGAGAAGGGGAATTATTGTTTCTTCTTACCCATTCAGGGAGTTCTGCACCGACTTCTTCACTACAGTGATCAACTGTGTCAATCCTGCACAAGCAGAGAAACACAACTTTATTAGTTATGGACTGATATAAGAAGCAAGTATCTTTAAAAAAAAACAATTTATCGATCAGTGTTATCCTTACCGTTGCAGAGGAGATGTTGAATGCTGGACAAGTACTGCTGCTGCACCTCTGGTGGTGCCTGAGGGGTCTGACAACAGGAAACAGAAACACATCCAACTTTTTTTTACACTCGAAGATCCCCTTATTGTGCGAACATCAATTAAATATCGTATCCAAGGCGGGATACCATAACAGATCACAAAACGATGGAATTTGTGTTCTCAAAGCTTCCCAGCGCGTTCCTCACCATGGGGGGCTTGCCCACAGAGTTGTCCAGGTAGAGGTAACCTCCGATGATGTTGAGCTGGATTCTCAGAAGAACCACCAGCATGCAGGTGCTGTACACGGCCACTAGGCTGCGGGTGAAACCTGCCAACGACGGACGCCAAATGAGCCCAAGATGAAGAAAACGCCAGCACACGGTTCGAAGCTGGACTTACTGATGATCTTCAAATCCTCCCAGATCTCCACTTTATTGGCCGGCCTGTCAGGATGAGGAGAAGACAGCAAAAATGTCAGCAGGCTTTCTGGCAAACTCTATTTGGGCTCTATTACTCTGCAATGCCCTACCCATGGAAATTAGAAATGTTTAAATCGCCACCCAAGAGTCATTTCTACATTCTCACATTTCAATAAACCACACGTGTATGCAATTAGTTTCTCAGCCTGCCAGCTGGATTTTACTGCCATTCCTCCTCTTCCCAGAGACAAGTCAATATTCACCCACAGCAGTGAATTTGTTCGTGACATGCAAATAAACTTCACAGGACTTGACTTCATTTAAACTGTGAGAGGTGAAGAGTGACACTAGCCTGGTCTTTAGTATCGCAGTGAGGCTTTCCGAGTTGAGCTGGTTGACGATGGCTTCTCTCAGCGAAGGCAGCATAGACACAACTGAGAAACAAACACACAAAGCACAGCTTAACAACTTTGTGCCTATTTTGAATTCCTATTGTTGGTGTTGACTTCCTTACCAGTCATGTTGCACGTTCTCTGGTTGCTCTCAAAGTGGAACTGGCGTCTGGCCTGGGCAATGTATTCGGTGGCCTCCTTCTCTTGGAGCTCCCTGATCTTGGATCGGGCATATTTGCCCAGGAAGTACACTCCTTATGGGAAGGCAAATGGGAACGTATCGTACATACATTAGCAGTAAAATGAAATATCATGACGTATTGACGATATAAAAGCCAAATCGATATACATGTACTAATTTCTGTCAATTTAAGAATATCTAGTCCATATGTCTAACATTTAGTATAATATTACAAATAGGCTATAACCGTTGAGCTTGACACAACAAGGAAGAAACACGTCAATGGAAAGAATGAAGCACTTATTAACACACAAAACTATCTCACCATGGGACTACAGTACATCCGAAAGTCAAGATGACTCGGACTAAGATACTCATTCACCAAGTGAATTCCAGCGTGTGCATTAGCACACATGCTAACAGTTTCTACGGTACCTCCAACTACAGCTCCGGTGAAGATAAATTTCCTCTTGTGACGCTTCACAAAATTCCAAATAGAAGAAAACATCCTCACACACTGAGGAATGTCCCACGGTGAAAATGTCAACAAAAGAGTCCGTACATTTATCTTTGGACGCGGTGTTCCAGCAACATGCTCATGAGCTCACGAGTTTCTCGTCTTTAGCTAAACCGGGTTAGCAGCATGCTACCTGTCAATCGAATCACAAACACGGAAGTCGTGCTCCACGTCACTAGACGCAATTTATTTAAAACTCATTAAAAGAAAAGATAAAATGACATTTACTTTTGAATATAATTGGGAAAGTTAAGACACATTTAAAAGATACTTTTTATTTCAAGAACTTTATCAGGAAAGTTCAAGAATTTGATCATCGATGGATAATTTTCTCCTCAAACTACAGTTTGTTAAAAACGGAAACAGGTCCGTCCAATATTATCTTCCCCATTTCATACTGCTTCGGGGTCTCATAATCCCTGCAACGGAGTATGCGGAAGAGTGAGACGATTTTTGTTGTTGTTGTTTTGTTACATATATATGCATTCTGCAACATTCTGGTTTTAGAAATACTACGCGAGGTTGCCATGACAGCGGAGGAGCAGTTTAAGGCTGTGTTTTCTCCGACTGACGAAGAAGTTGCAAAGTGGATGGACTGCGCTTTCGAAATGGTGACTCGACTAATCAACTCTTAAAAAGTTACTTAATTACTGTTTATTGTGTGTGTGCGTGCGTGCGTGTGCGTATGCGTGTTTGCGTGCAGGCAAAAGAGGCGCTGGACAATGGAGAAGTTCCAGTGGGGTGTTTGCTGGTCTACAAGGACGAAGTGGTCGGGAAAGGACGGAATGAAGTCAACGAAACCAAAAATGTAGGCAGAGCCATTCTGATTTGTAATATTCCCCACTTTTTCTCGAATCAATTATTTCCTTTACTTTGTATATAAATGTGTGTGTGTGTTACTTTCATGTCTATTCGGGAATGTGTGTGTGTGTGTGTGTTACTTTCATGGCTATTCGGGAATCAAAGTCACTGTTTTGAAAACATTTCTTCAGAGGGGACTTGGAAACATCATTAAACTAAATTGGAATTGTGTGTCGGTAAAATAGCCCCTCTCTGTTGCCAGACATGTTGTTGGTGTAATCAGTGCACATCAGCAAGAATGCGCTTTCAACTGTCGCAGTCGCTTTCAAATGTACAAGAATCCCTCCATTCGGTTGCTTGAGACTATTCTGCGTGTGTTTGTGTTTGAGGCCACCAGGCATGCAGAAATGGTGGCCCTGGACCAACTCCTGGATTGGTGTCGTCTTGGCAACCAGGATGCTAGGAGCGTGTGTGAGCAAACGGTTTTGTATGTAACCGTGGAGCCCTGCATCATGTGCGCCGCTGCGCTCCGCCTTATGAGTATCCTTCAACTCGAGTCTTAATATCTTCCAAAGTAGTCATGTGATTCTTCTCATCTTGAGTGCGTGTGTTTTTTCCCTTGACCGTGCGGCGGACATTCCATTGGTGGCGTATGGCTGCGGGAACGAGCGCTTCGGAGGCTGCGGCTCTGTCTTGGATGTCTCTTCGGCTGAGCTGACTCGCACGGGAAATTCCTTCAAGGTCACCACAACTAACTTTGTTCACACATGCGTGTGACAATGACTGAGTGTGTGTATGTGTGTGTTTCTGTTCATGCGCAGTGTGTCACGGGCCACAGAGCGAACGAAGCCGTGGAGATGCTGAAGACGTTTTACAAGCAGGAGAATCCCAACGGTCAGCATTGAAACCGACACTAACCACATATAAATGTCATCCGGTTAACGTCTTCATGCACTTGCATAAACAGTAAATCACATTCAAATATGACCAAAAAACCCAAAACATGCACACAAGTGGGCAGTCTGACCTTGCAACAAGATTATTTTCTAATACCAAACTACATTTTCTTTTTCTCTTTCAGCACCCAAACCCCAAACCAGGAAGGAGTGAGACAGATTTTGTTTGAATGTTTTGTATTTGTTTTCTGTTGTTATTTTGAATACAGTCTAAGCCAGGCGTGGCAAAGTCTCCCGCCATTACACCTGATTCAAGTGATGAGCTCATCAGCAAACTTTGCAGAAGCCTCATAAAGATCCCGATCATTTCAATTTGGAGGAGAGAAAACGTGGAGGATAGCGTCCCACAAGGACCGGAGTCGCCCACCCCTGGTCTAAACTACCAAGTGGCATGTTTGAAAAAGTGTCACTTCAAATAGCCTGCCAGCAGGGGGCGCAGCCGATGAACTGACAACTTTGTACTACTGAATTTGCAATTTTGACTGCATCTTACAAGCATTGCATTGCTTGTCACAACCTTCCCTTCACACTTAACAGGAAAATGGTAGCAAACGCACTTCTACTCATGAGCATGCCAATATATGCAAATGTAAGGGGAGTATTTGAGCATTTGGATGTCACCGCAGAGGAAGAGAAGATGGGTGAAGAGAAAGCGCACACTAGTCAGATTTCAAAATGAGCATCGTCTAATAGGAGACGTCACTTTTTGGAAAAGTGAGATGACAGCACCCGTGAAAATAAACAACACATTTCATTTTTTTTAAGACAGTAAAGGGTTGTGTTGATGTCAAGTCAACTGTATATATAGAGCACTTTCCAACAGCCATCGCTGCATACAAAGTGCTGTATACAATGTGATGTCATTCTAACGTTCCTAATGAAGTGTCTGGTGAGCGTGAAAGGACAAAAAGCAACTTTATGGATTCATTGTTTATTAAGTTAAACATTCAAACCTGATCCAATAAATATGGTTTATATGCAGAGTTCTGCATCCGATGTTTGTTCACCTTTACCAATCAACAGTCCATCACCGAAAAATAAAAAATACAAACTTGTACCTTGACCCGATTAGATGTCTACCATCTTGCCAAAGCATCCCCCAAATGTCATCGAAGCGTGTAATATGTCAATCCAATCCAACCGAATCCAACATGCAACTTGTTTCATCGTATAACTCGGAATCGATGTGCTGCTTTAGTAGCGCCCCATGCAGATCAATGACGATCATCACCAACAGAAAGTGACACTTTTTGAGCTCGAAATGTGTTACTGTTGATCTGTAAGCTTGCTCAGAGGCCGTTGACACAAATGTCCAGTGGTGCCTCAAGATAAGATCACTCGTTCCGTGATCACACCCACAACTCGCTTGTGTCCGAAATTGTCTTTCTCCAATGAAATGAATCAAAATGCCATTAATTGGCCCGAGGGTAGATTGGCAAAATGAAACTGATTTCTCAGGAATTTTGTCACGCTGCATCAAGTGAGTCGACATTGTCCTTTGCTTTCTGGTGTGCGCACCTTGGCCACCCGGGGGTACTAAACAACAAATGCATATTCTGTTCATTGAGATGTCGCACCTCTGAGCTCATCAGTACTGCAGTAACAGTCGTCTTTCTACGCTGAGGATAAAGAATACGACTATTGCTATTGTCTGTCTACATGTGTTGCTGCACACTTGTATCTCAATGTTTTGCTCGCAAGACACAAAAAAAAAAAAAAAAATTGTACTTGGGGTCACTCGTATCTCAAGGCACCGCTATACAAAATATAATGTAACAAGCGATTTGGAAAGCCTGATCAGGACCTTTTCATATGACCCACAAGGGTATGAGCAGCATGTTGAAAAAGTGGATACAGACTCTGTCTCACAGTTGAGAGATTCTGGGTTTGAATCTCACCTTCGTCCTTCCAGTGTCTGTGGCGCTTGTCATATATGCTAGCTTCATTGGATACTAAACCGTTTGTCTGGATTGGCTGGTGACCAATCCAGGGTATACCTGGCTCCTCATTCAAAGTCAACCGGGGCCCATCCATGACCTCGATGAGGACAAACTATAAGAACATTGATGGATGGAGTGCAAGCGCTTGACATTGACTTCTGACCTAGGAGGAGTCACAGTTGATCTTGTGGCTTGGTTGAGGTTTTTGAGTCTGTCCATTAACATGTGAGGACATCATGACAAAATGAAGTCATGACTGTGACGCCCTCGTCGAGACCTCTCATTTGACATATGACACCATGTGCTTTCAAGAAGATCAATTTTGACCTGGCTATGTGTTGATGAGCAAGTGTCTGTTTGTGTGCGTGTCTACCTGTCAGTACTGGACAGGTTTCTTTTTATCATGACCATTACCATGATGTTTGACTAAATATGATTTAATGACAAATCATTTTGACCTATTTTGTGTCATGTCCTTGTGACAATGTGTGTGTGCGTATGTGTGTGTGTTGTATTCCTTTGGCGAAATAAAGAAAAGGGGTAAAGTGTGTGTCCCGGTTCCCGTTTTCAGTCTTGTTGGTGCTGATGGATGGAGTTCAATGGTCACAGCTCTGCAATCCTTGTGCTGTCTTGGTGGGCGGAGCTTGACATGTGACCTCACATGTGTGTGACTCCACTGCCATGCACAACTCAAGTTCACTCACCTTTGACCTTGGCTGCGGAGAAAGGGAAACTTTTAGGATGTGTGGGGATGTGTGTGCATGTGTGTGTGTGTACCTGTAGGCGGCTGGTCCCAGATGTAGCTGTTGAGTATTTCCCCGAGCACGTAGAAGACACAAAGGACGGCAGAGAGTACAGAGAAGAAGAGGAAGCGGCCGAGCGGCGTGATGCGCTCGAGGATGGGGTACACCCACATGCCCGTCACCTGGTGCACCCAGTAAGTCCTGCGCGCACACACATCGTGCAAAACATTGAGATGAGCACAAGCCGTGGCGCGGGCAAGCAGAAGACGGCTGAGAACGGCCGCACCAGAGGATGTAGCCCATGCCGAAGCAGCAGACGGCCGCCAAGCCGCATGACCTGCTGGGGTACCGATGGCGGGTGGTGCGCATCTCGATGATGATGAACGGCAGCACGGTGGTGTGCTGGAAGGGAGGAAATAAATCACACATTTCAAGATGGACCAGAAATGTGCTATCATCGTTACGGGTGAACTTCACGAACCGAAACTTTCTATAAGTGGAGGAATGCCGGCGTCAATTGACACACGGTTGCTCTACTTAAGATTTTAAACGGCTTGAACTTGAGGCGAACTCGACATTTCGATACGTTTTCAAGTTGACATTTTGCCGCAGACTTTAAGGAGCTTATCTCGCGCTCGGCGGCGGGCAGGCGTGCTCGCGCTCAACAACCGACATCCCCCCGCCAGAATGCTTTCAACTTTGAACCCTTCCTGCTGCAACGGGCACCTTTCGATGGTCACAATGGGGACATTTAGCACATTTGAGGATGATGAAAGGAACACTTTTTTTCCCCTTTTTGCTCTTTCTTGAGTTGTGCCTTTCTCTCCTTTCTTGACATCACCCGACCACTCCCTCCAGCGATGGGAATAATCACACAGTTGCCATGGCAGCCAGTACAAACACGACACATCGATACCATGGAATACTGCTAAATATTTACTTCCAGAGCCATGGCGCGTGCGCACACACGCACGCGCGCACGCACGCGCGCACGCACACACACTTGAAGGTTGGTGGTGTTATGATTGTTTTGGTCCTTGGCGAGACCACCGTAGCAACCATTTGTCTATTGCATCATTTACTGGAGAGCAAGAAGACACCTTCCATGCATGCATGCATGCATTCACACACACACACACACTTGGTGTGCGTGCCTGTATGGTTGTGGGAAGTGGAAGTTGGCGGGATGATTCAAATTCAGTCTTTTAATCCTAATCAAATTCATCAGCGACTGTGATAATTCTTTTTTTAATTTTTTTTTTTAACATGCTCTTTGTAAATCTGATATTTTCAACCACTGTGGGTGGGTCTTGAATTACTCCCCCACCCACACCCCCGCCCCACAATCCAACCTCACCATGCCATGGTTGAGCCACTGAGGGATGAAGTTGTCCAGCAGTTTGGGGTAGATCAGCTCTCGGTCATAAAGGTACAAACTCCAGAAGGTGAACACTACAAACTGCGAACACAGAAAAAGGAGCCTGTCAGCAGACGTGTACGTATAATATAATACAATACATCTTTATTTATGTAGCGCTTTCAGAACAGCTGCAATTCAAACCAACAAGCTTGCGGCGCTTTAATCAAGAACCGAGCGCTGCATTCAGGAACGATGGGAAGTCTGTCCTTTTGCGTCCAAAAAGTACGATGGAAGTCACAATTCCTACTCGGCAAATCATCATTGTCGTTCCTGAGATGCAATTTGACATCTGCGATTATGTGGAATATACTGCTTTTTTTTTTCTTCCACTGGCTCATGCAAGCGCTGACTTTGTATATTTTGCTCCACTTGTGTCTTTGAATCACTTTGACAAGGGGTTATCCAATTGGCCGGCATTAAAATCCTGACGCATTATCAACATGAGACCCGCCGGCGCTCATCATGTCTTACATGATACCTGAAAAACCATCGGAAAAAGTCCGCTGTGATGAGATTTCGGGAACAAAGAGGAGGATACGATCCACATCTGTCACAGATTCTGCATTTGTGTGCGTGTCCACCTGCTCACCACGCCAAAGGGGAAAGCCAGGACGGCCAACATCCAATCCCTCAGGCTAATCAGCTTCCTGAGCTGCCTCTCCTGCTCCCGGTTTTCGCTGGCTCTCGTCATTAGACTAGACATGTCGATCAGCACGCAGAGGGCAAAGAACACCGCCTGGATCACCTGCAACGTAACGTTCAAAGATGACAGACAGCTCTCAAGTCTCCTGCACAAGAGTCAGACATCAACTTCAGTCACAACAATGGGCAGGATGTACTGATACTTTTGTAGCAATATTGTATGCCAATATTTTTAAAATCAATTATCTGAGTAATTGGGAAAAAAAAACAACAACAAAAAATTTCCATGGTGAAAGTGAGGTGCAAAACCTCACGTTTGACTGTACTGTTTGACTTTGAGTGTGTGTGTGGCTTTAAAAGGCGGGGCCTGGGCTGGTGAGTGATGTGTGAGTCAGCCAATAAGCGTGCCCAGCTGCCGTGTTCTCTGCAGCCATCTAGGGGCAGCATTTCTCAATTTTGACTCACAACTTCAAGTCACCAAAAAGATAAGATAAGAAAACCTTTATTAGTCTCGCAATTAATTAGTCCCCAATTCACAGCAGCAAAGTTATGAAAGGAAGAAGTAGAACAACAAAATATAGGAGCTGCTGGAAAGGCGGCCACTCTCGCGGCGCCATTTTGAAGTCAAAATAACAAAAATAACACAACACAAAGGGCACAGACAGTCGTGCAATCTTCACCACTTTTCTGCATACACTTTGTTGTCTGAAGCAGTTATAGATGAAAGAGGAGAGGATCAGAGTGTCCTTTCACCAGTGGATCAGAGACGTCATGCTGAAAATGTGCACACGTCTGCTACAAGCTAAGTTTTGAAAGCAAACAATAAATATGAGCGAACGATGGTGCCAAACTCGGAAAACACACCCAAGTTGAAAAACAAAAGGGAATGGCAGAAAATTTAAAGTAGCAACTTCTATTTTTACGGGTTCCATCCTGGGCATTTTTTTCTAAATTAAATCATTTCTAAGCCATTTATTTTTAGGGTCATATTGTCAGTTGTGTTTGAGATGACATTTAAGTTTTCACGGGTAATTTTTTTAAAAATTAGGTCGACTGTTCGATACCCAGTGGCGTTCCGTCAGGGCCAGCAAGGCCTTCTCTGCTGGCCTGAACATTCTCAGAAAAGTACATTTATTAAATTTACTTTTTTGAGAATAACAAATTTAATTGATGTTATTTTATTTTCATAAATATGAAAACAAAATTATTGTCTGTATTCTTTACGTCATATTATTTCCACTTAGTCGAGTGGCTTTCAATGTTATTTTGTGATAAATAACTTATTTATTATGGTAGAGTTTTTAACCAATCATATTTCAGATAGCTTGTGTTGCCAGGTAAAATAAACTTGCTTGGGGCCTTCAGATTAAACAGAGCAGGCCCCTGTGCGCTGTAAATGAACGGGCACAGTCAGGTTGCAATAACCAATCAGATCACGAGTCTGCGTACCAGGGCCAGCTAGAAGGGCTTACGTCGACACTGGACGCGCGTTCGGTGATTGGATTCGCGCCTGCTAGAGGGAGCTGTTGCTGCATTTTGACCCAAAATGGCCGAAGGAGAAGACGTTGATCTGGTTGCAGGACTACATTCCACACAATTTTCAAGACGGACCTTCCACTGGATTTACCAATTTAAGTTGTTTTACCAAGGCAGCAAGGAAACATCAGAGCACGGCTGGGCGTACAAGCTACGGTGCGTTTAAAAACGTTTGGGGACACTCGCGTAGATCTGCAGCTTAGTGAACAGGCACTACATTGGTGAGTAAATGAATTTTATTTTACATTTCTTCTTGTTATTTTATTTCGTTAGTATTAATGGTCACGAAATAAAATGACAAAGATACAAAAATGTATCAAATAAATCAGCTCACCTGCATTGTAGTCAGCTTCGTGCACTAAAATTCGTTCAATCTCAGCTGCTCAACATTTTCAGTTATTTGCTGCTGTATAGCCTATTCTCAAAATGCAAATGATCTGTTAATTTTATTTTCAAAGAATAGTTTGTTTTGTTACTGTGTGGTTGGTGTCTTATATGAAACTGCGACATTGCGCAATTTATTGGACAGACTTGTTTATGATCACACAGCGTAATTTGAGTGCCATTTTATTTAGTATTTTTTTAAATCTTTTTATTTTTTGACAATATCTCTAAATTTAGTTTCCTGCTCTTAATTGTGAATGCATACTTGATGGTTTTAAATGCTCCTCAAATGAAGTGCTGCCTGACGAGCCTATATTGTGTGAATGTATGTGACGTCACTGAAGGCCTAAGGTTGAAATGCACGGCCCGCCACTGTCGATACCTAATCAATGATCAAATTAATCAACAACTATTTTGATGACCAGTTTATCATTTAGATCCCTTTGCTTAAATACAATTGTTGTGTTTAATCAAAATAAGATATTTGCATGCGGCTGTCAAGTAGAACTCTGAGGCTGCAACATTCACACATGACTCGACTATCGACTTTCAAATCTTCAACTCATAAGCTGTGTCTCACCTTGAGCATCAAAGTGCGACTGGAGGCACAGATACCTTGGCTGCCTCAAAACATTCCATTTCAAGGAGAGCTGAGCTCGCCACGTAACAGGGAGGAGTCACATGGTCTCGTTTTCAATCAATAAATGTAGAAACGCACTTGCAAGCAATCGGATCCGCTGGGTTAAAAAGGGCAATCGCGCTGATTGCAGGCTTCGTTTGCGACTGAAAAAAAAATACATCGATCTTCACAGAGATAACAAATCTGGTTATGAGCCTTGCTAGGTGTCGCGAGTAAGCTTCAGATGGAAAAAAAATAATTAAATGTCGCAATCAACAGAGTGATTATCAAAACAGAGTTCCCTCATATGGCGAGCCGATTGACAACCATACAATATTGTCTTCTGTCCGAATGCTAGCAGCGAACCCACCCAAAGAAAGAATAGACTCTCTTCTTTCACCAGAACATAAAAGTTTGTTTCTAGCGCTGTCCGTTCTTCAGTAATCAGCAGTCAAACAGAAGTTAGTTTCACCCAAAACTTCCATTTCTGACCAAAAAGAGGAGAAAAACAGATTTTTAAGAAGAAAAAAAAAACATGTCAAGCAAAACTGCGACTTTGACACAAATACAACAACAAAAACGAAACTGAGATGGGTGTTTTGATGGCAAAATATTAATTAATTTCTTCATTCTTTTTCTAACTTCCACTTGGCACTGTGACACATACTGTAGATAGTGCAGATGTCATGTTGCAAATCTTGTTTTTGGTTTTAAAGGTTGTACGTGTTCTGTTGCGAGGCTGCTGCAGGCAGCAATGGTCAAAATATCATCCAAGTACAACATGGCGCTCATGAGGAAAAATACGGTGCAGGACATTTTTTTTTTTTAGATTTGCAGAGCAATCCGAACCATTACTCAACA
>NC_141280.1:10132500-10150000 GCF_054856545.1 Hippocampus guttulatus | reverse complement strand
TTGAACTTTCGCCTCCAGCTGTTAAGTAATACCCGCGCCACACCTCGATACGCTCTTTGTGCGCGCGTGGGTGCGTGCGTGTTATGCACGTTTAGAGCGACAGCGCGAAAGATTCCTACATGGAACGATGTTATGCAATGCTTGTAGTCCAAGTATGTTAACGAAGGCATCCGTGGGAGTCTGCAGGTGTGGTCGGAGCGGTTTGTGCACGCGTGTATGAGTAAGCATTATTCATCCGTCAGCTGTCACAGGGGAGCTTTGTATTGCGTTCAGGGACGAGAGCCCGAGGCGACCGGCTGTGTGAGCACTTGTTGCTTGTTTTTTTTCCTTTCTTTTTACACTTTAAACGTCTTTGCGGTGACGACACTTTTGGCAAGAGCATCCTTTTTTTTTCCCACCCAACTTTATTTTGTCTACCTGTAACACCTCGCTTTATTTTCGGATTGGATAAATACATGTACAGTAATCCCTCGTTTATCGCTGGGGTTATGTTACAAAAAGAACCAGTGATAGGTGAAATCCGTGAAGTAGTGAGCTTTATTTTTTTACAGTTATTATACAATACTGAACTATGTATACAATGAAACCAAAGACCAAAACCTGTTTTCAGGCCCAAGCACAAAAAACCCCAAACGTTTTCAACAAATAATTATAATAGTTTTTGGAAATACTGTACTGTAAAATAAATGCTTGAGCGCGTCCTCAGGTGCCTTTGCCGGTGCAGAACGTTTTGTCGACATTGTGGGGTATGTATGTACAAAGACGAGTTGCGGAGACTGTTCGCGTTGGTCAGTGCCTTAGCCAATCAGGATGCAGAACGCAATTCACTGGTTCAAAGCATTAAAAAAAACTGCACTCAAAAAATCTGTGAAACAGCGAAGCCGCGGAAGGTGAACCGCGTTAGAACGTAAATGTAGTACCCACTGAATTAGACAATCTGATGAGTTACGCATGGTCATTTGTTATACGCAGAAAAACAAACAAAAAAAAAATCAATGAGTCTACATGTTATTTCGCCTAAAAATATCAAACACACTTGTAAAAACAGATTATCATTTGTCAAAATAAATAACCTGCTTGTCACCTGTCATAACATAACAAAATACTTGCCAAAACACGTACTGCATACATATTTCTTGTACAAGTAAAACAGACACCATATTCACCAAAAAGGATAGTGTGCATGACATTTATGCGAATGCAGATAGAGCATAGCTTCTTTGCATACTTAATGACGTCAAAGATGTATTAACAAGCTGATAGGTGGTATAGCGCCACCTACTAGAGTTGTTGTTTGTCTTCAGGTGTGGAACGACTTCACACCCCATCAAGCAGTTTGGAAATAGTCCATTTTATTGCGATGATGACATGGTGAAGGCGCTCACCCAGCTCAGTCACTCCTGTCTATCATCTTTTTTTTGGGGGGGGGCAATTAGATTTCAGCCTCCATGTGTTGCCATGTCAACATAATCTGCTAAAGGCCTTCACAATTTGCAGATGTGGCCCATGTCTTCAAATTGGTCTTCCCCTTGATGCCATTGGCTTTTTCCCATCATCTGGAAGGTTGGTCAGAAAACATGAGACAATTTGACAATAAAATTGTATCCAATCCAATCCAATGAGAGTGGGGCGGGCAGGTTAGGGTCGCGCTGACGTCCGGTTTGGGACCCGGCTCAGCAAGTTGCAACTTTTGCACTTGTTTTTGTGTTCAAGTCAACAATGGAAGCAGGAGCTCATGCTGCGGTCGTTTAAGGCCAGCGACGAGTCTGAATCACATGACTCAACATCTGGCAACGCAGCCACACTGCAATCAAAGGGGGAGCAAAAATACTTGAGAGAGTGCGCATGAGAGAACGGTGTGAACGTGTGGTGCATGTGTGTGAGTGGGAACGAGTGTGTGAGCTTGAGAGAGCGCACGTGTTTGAAAGCGTGTGACAGTTTGCGAGTTGTGCGAGAGTTTGTGTGTGGTTGTGTCAGCGTGAGCTCGAGTTTGCGAGACTGCGAAACGGGCGAGTCACATGATGTCTCGCGAGTGATTCTCAAGTGTGGCGGCGAGAAGTCACGCGGTCATCTTGAGCAAGCACGGCGTTTACCTTCTTTCCCGCCTATGCAAATGGCCGCCCGAGCCGTCGCCATGGCGCTCGTTGCCACGGCGTCACCGCTGACGGGGTCGTGCAACGATGAGCCTCTTACAGGTCGCGGCAGGCGTTAATCCACTTAGAGCTGGCCAACGCGCGCGCGCGCATGTGTGCGCGCGAGCACCTAGCTTTTCGCAGCACGCCGTCGGGAAAATGACATGTTTTTTCGCTGCAAAAAAACCACAATGTGACACACACACTCGCGCGCGGTCTCATACACACGGCAGTTTGTTTATGATGTGCAACTGAAAGAGGGAAATTTGGCGTTGAGATGCTGATTTGGGGAAAAGACGCGGTGATGAGAAATTTGAGTTACTCGTGACCTTTTGACCTTTTGGCTGCTCGAGTGAAGTGAAGAAATAATGAAGCAATTAAGTAATGCCCTGTGCATGTGTGCATGGAGTGTCACCGTTTCCTTTTCTTGAATGGTACAAATAGTCAAACACACAAATTCACAAGTACAGCAAGCACAAAAATCTGCTGTAGGCCACCACTCGCAGCCAGACGCTCACACGAAGGTGAACCCAATCCCCGGTGAACAGTGGGGCTAGACCAGGGGTGGGCAAACTTTTTGGCTCGGGGCCGCATTGACTTTTAAAATTTGACAGAAGGGCCAGGCCAGCACGAGCTATGGTACATTAAAAAAAAAAATGCATTTGTTGACAGTCCATATCAAACATCAACAGAACAAAAGCATGAACGTACTGTATTAATATACTTTTTTAAAATGACGACAGTGTTGTTGATGACCTATTTTAGCCTGTGTATTTCTGCAGATGGGTTGTGATCAGACCAGTAGAAGTAGAGCGATACAGAGGTCCTAGGTGGTCGAAAAGATCCCGCCCCCCCGTGTTCTGCAACTTCAAGTCAATGCGCCACCTGGCGGTGAAATGCCTGTCATTACAAGTCCAATTGAAATGAATGCAATCATTCACATCGAACCTTAATTGTAGACCGACCTTCGGCGGGCCGGATTAAAAAGACCAATGGGCCGGATTCGGCCCGCGGGCCGTAGTTTGCCCACCTCTGGGCTAGACTGTACGTTTTTTTTTCCCTTTTCAAAACTCAGAGATGGCCTCCAAAATCCTAATCTTGAAGCGCCTAATTACATTTAATGATGTTTTTGATCCGCATAGTGCAATTTTGATGTTCTTTTCTTCAAATGGGCTGTTATGTGGCTCCTCTCAATGTTGTCACCTCCAAATGTCCCCAGCGGTCCTTGAGAAATGCGGCGGGTCGTCACTCCACATACCAGACCGCATATTTTTGGAAGCCCCCACCCTGGGGGACACCCCCACCCACCCCATCCACGTGAATCTCATCTTTGGATGCCTTTGGAAATCCCCTGACCTGAATATTTAACCTACTGTCAGTCCAAACATTGACAGGCTGGCTCAGTTGACGCTGAAGTCACGTTGGCAGACATCAGACACATTCATGGAACATTTTTCCAGGGAGGACACATGACTCCGTCTTGCCTGCTCAAATTTAACGCCATGTGCCCCCGCCCCGTGCCCCCAAAAAACAATTCATTGAAAAAAAAATCCTGACAATGGCATGACAATTTTGCCTGCGGCAGATGTACAGCAGAGATGTAGTTTAACCAAATTCCTCAGATGGTGTTGCCCAGCGATAGCCACGCCCACTTGGCTGGGGCAAACGCCGTTGCGCCCCTTGACAGATGTTTCATTCCAGAATACTGGGAAGAAGTGCAGGATTTATCTTGTCTTGTGACACTGTAACGTTACTTACGGTATAGTTTTAGATGCCAAAAGAATTATACAGCACTTCAGTCAACCCCGAAGTCTTGCTTCATATTTGCATTGGAACGACCAGTGTGTGTGGGTGTGTGCGTGTCTGTGTCTGTGAAAGGATACACAGGAAGGAAGTCATCCACTGAGACAGTCGGAGACCGACAGGCAGACAGACAGTCAGAGAGACAGGTCGCTCCAGAGGTGACCGGGGAATCCTGCTCTCTTAAGCCGGCAGACAGAGCGTCGTCCTCGGCCAGTGCTCCTCCTTCCTCCCCTCCCTCTGCCCTGGTTGCGCACTGGGGGATCCGACGACGTCACACGTGCGCGCACACGACGCGCACGCGCGCGCGCACACACGCTCACGCAAACACACACAATGTCTGTCAGTCACTCCCTCTCGCCGCTGCTTCTATTCTGGGAAGTGGCGCTCGGAATAACCCCGTGTGAGCGTGCGCGTGATCGCGCGCGTGCCTGCGCGCGCGCGCGTGTGCGTGTGTCTCCGGATTTCACCCCGACACACGCATACGCTCGCATTCGCTGTGTGGCTGACTGCGGCGGCGGAGCTCCGTTACCAGAAATCCGGTCGGGAAGGATTTCTTCCGTTTTGACGCGCAACTTTTCTTCGCGCGGCTCTCGCGTGGATTCCTCGCCTCCGCCTCCGCCTTCGCCTCCGCCACCGCCGGCCGCCTTCCGTCTGTCCTTCCGTCCCCTCGTCCGACCTCAGGCGAACCGAGAGGTGTCAAGCCCCGGAAGGGAGCTGGCGTCACCGCGGCGGCTTGTTGTCATCCCCGCTCCCGGCAGGTAAGAGCCGCAGTCTTCTCTGTATTCGCGGTCGCGTTGGAAGCCTCTTCGGTGGCCGGCGGAGAGCCGTTCGTGGCTGGCGAGTTCACCGCGGTGCAGTGGGGAATACCCCGGGCGGGCACGCGTTGCCTTGCATGCAGATTAGCCGCGTTGCGTAACAGCCCGAGGAATTTGCACGGCCGAACGCAGGCTGGCGGAGACGCGGGCTGAGGCAGGAAGCCGACCGGCGATCGGGGACAGATCGTCGGCCGCTTGACAGCCGCTCGCCGGTGATGGTTTGTTCACTCGTTTGGTGGATAATTGTTGCCAAGTGTTTCCGGGCTGCCCGTGACCTTACGGCGCCCTCGCTCGCGCTTTCATGTTGTGCTTGCTGCACTTTTTTTTTTTGATTGTCTTAGTGCGTCCACGTCGGAAAAGGGTTGCATATTTGGGAAAGGACTTTAAGTGAGTGTGTGCTGTTTGTTTCCTCTGCGAGAGAGCGTCTGAGGAGCCAGGCTGGTGGGTGGTGCGCTGGCTGGTTCCGGGAATGTTCCATGACGTGTTGCCGTCGAGAGAAGGGCCCCAGCCGGGGAGACTCCGACGGACGGCCGCCGCGTCCATGAAGCACTCCAGTCACATTTGGGGCATTCATTTCTGATCATACATTTGCAATCATTTCGGCAGTGGATGGGTTCTTGATGAACATGTTAAGAGAAAAACGTCATTTTTGGCTGTAGTATTTAAAAAAAAAAAAAAAAAGATGTGAATATTTTGTGGATGCACAATTTTTGTTGTTTTTTTTAATCTTCTTTTTCTTTTCTTTTTTTATGAATGGAGCAAATATTTGCTCGAAACTGCAGTGTGGATGTTATCCAACTATCCAGGAATTATGTAAATATTATTAATCAATATTTCGATTGCATGTCACACATTATTCACAGCTGCAAAATTATTGTTTTTATTAGATCTTGATAATGTGACTGGCGCCTTAGTAGAAAATGGACTTTTAAAAATGTGTTTTATGTAAGAGTTGTGTTTCATGAGCGGTTGGCCAACCAATATTGAAATAAATAACCAATTCAATCATTAGTCATTGTTTATCTGAAAATGTGTCTGTGCCTTACTATGATGTCACAGTGGGGCTTATTGACATCATAAATATGCCCGGCCAACAGAAATGTTGCAATGACATCATTCTGCACAACAGCATTTCCAGTTTCATGAGAAATTAAGAATAATTTGGCATTTTATTGACAAAAGTCCAGCGGATTCTGATCCATTTGAAAAGTGCTCAAATTGGCCGATGAAGTCGGCTAACCGACAAATTGGTCGGGCCCAAATAATAAGCTCAGCCATGCAGAATGTCTGCGCCAATGACTTTGCGGCTGCGCTCACTGGAATCAAGTTTCAGAGCCAAATAACCTGTTATGTCAAAGCCAAACGATTAGCATTAGCACCATTAGCTTCCGGTGTTGGGCTAGTTTGTGCATTTGGGTGGAGTTTTTGTGTGTGTGTGTGTGTGTGTGTGTGTGTGTGTGTTTTGGCCATGTCATTGGGTTTGGGGATGAACTGCCCCATCCACCAATCTGTGAACTGTCAAGTTCACGTTTTGTTATATTGGCAAGGCAGCTTGATGTTTTTGGTCCGGTCAAAGTGCTCGCATTGCCTTGGCCGCTCGCTAGACTTTCTGGCTTTCCGGCTGCTCTATTTGCAAGCAGAAGGTGATTGACACCCCATCAATCACACCTTGTGTCTCTGATTGTTGCTGTTTGTTTGTTGTTTTTCCTCGGGCACGGTGGTTTCTTCAACGTGAAATTACAGGGACAAGATTTGTCCATCGACGGCTGAATTTTTTTGTTTGTATGCTTTTCAAAACAAATTTTTACTAGTGTATGACTGTCAAGTTACTCTGATATATATCACAAATGACAATTTATTTTAATGGCTAACTCCTTTAAGACACATGAGAGTGAAGAGTGCAGGAAGCGGCGTCGGTAGCGCAGCACAAACAAAGCAAAAATGTTTTGTTGGAACGTGTGCAAATAAAATGTTGAAAGAGTACAAATATAGCCACAGCACAATGATTTCACTGTGCAAATGTGGGGGCCCAGCCCGGGTCAGGATAAGGAGAACAGCATTGTTTCAAAATAGAGATATGTGTATCTATAGATATATTTCACACAAAGCAGTTCCAGCGAAAAATTATCAATGAGAAATCTGGGCGGCATGATTTTTTTTTTGTTTTGTCAAAGTCCCGTCCCATCTGCGCATCCTCTCGGTCACCGCAAATTTGAAAGGAGCCATAAAGCCCAACTATGAGGAGCGCAGATAATGGAGGAGAGGTTTGGACAGGCCTCGGCGACGGCCGAGAATTAAGGCTCTTGCGCCTCGCTCAAAATCCCAGATGGCCTCATAAGGCGGCCGGCCAAAGCTTCGTCCGCATGCTCACAGATGTCCTCACTTTGGGCGAACGTGCACTTTGAGGATTCTCGTGTGTTTTGTTTACAAATCCAAGCGGCACCTCGGACAGATTGGGAAAGAATTTTCAAAACATATCGGAAATTATTTTCCCAGGTCAAACTGAAACGATTCTTGTCAAGTATCGAAAGCAAGCCAAAAAAAAGTGAGTTTTTGTTCGAGCTGGGCAATATGGTCTGAAAGTAAAATTGCTGGCTTTTTTCCCCCCCCCCACCAAAATCCAATATTAGATGATTTTCTTTCTCAGTGCTATTATTCGAGCTGCGACACATGATTCTTTTAACCCTTCGAGGGACAGCGGTCACTACAGTGGTCAGCTTATGATGTCATCAGGTTCAAGGTTATCATTATTGGTGCATGAAAGGGTGAATAATTGAATGATATTTTTCTCTTTTTTTTTTCAATTAATCGAATTGGTAAATGTATATATTTTTTAAATTTCCTTCCCATTATTGAAAAGAAAAAAAAACGGACATGGCTTCAAGTCAGTGCAGAAAACACCGACATCGATTCTGATTGACTTCCTGGTTTGACCAGCAGAGTCTGTTAGAAAATCACCAAAAGTGTTGCTCATTTTTTCCAAAGTCAAAGCAGATGTTTGCAATGGTCTAGTTTTTATTCAGCACGTCTACTTTCATGCAGGATGATAAAAATCGGACAATATTTTCTGGTGAGAAGCTGAGATGCCAAAGAATTTGTACATGCTTCAGTTCAACAAGGACTGTCAACAAATTAGCGCTAATCAAAATAACTGTCGTTTAATTTCGTAATCCATTAGTTGTCAATTGATCAATTAATTGTTGCGCCACTAATTGAATGGATTTAGTGCAGATTTAGTGATCAAAATGTGCATAATGTGAGTTTCAAGAATATCAAATGTACTTTTTGGAAATAACTCCTTCCCCCAATCTTTCTCCCTTCCACTATTATGGCGCACCTGCAGATGGGATGTGGTGGCGGCCTGATGTCTGTGAAGCCTGGCCTCTGCAGGAGCGCTGTAATTTTCCCCAACCCGCCCTGACATGCACTGTAGAAGGTGACCTGACAAGTTCCCATCCATTAAAAAAAAAAAAAAATATATATATATATATATATATATATATATATATATATATTATTGTTATTATTATTTTTTTTTTATATATACGTCGCTCGTACAGGTTGTGTCTGTTCCATTTCATTCCATGGCAACAAAGCTATGGGTGTGCTGATTCTGATTCTGGATAAACCCTGGCTTGTTTTTTTGATGAACACTAGGTCCTACTACGCTTCTGTATTTTCATCATGGTCAGGATGGTGCTAGGAAAATTTCAGTGGTGTGAATTTGAGACGAACTAGTCCACGCTGTGTTTGAGTCCTGCCGGTTCTGACCCGCTGATACCATCAAGAACTCATTAGCATTGGAAGCTCGCATGACCATCACGCTAAGGAAGTTAGCATTTGTGAGCCTTGTTATGTGCTTCAAGGCTTCAAAGTCTTATCAGCGTTGCTAATGATACGTAAGCGATCCATTAGCGACACAAACGTTGCGCGTGCGTCTTGCCTGAGAAATGGCGTCTCGCAACGCGCCGGCGCCGGGAAGACAAAAAGAAAAGAAAAAAAAAGAGGAAACTTGCTGGCAGATCCGAAGACTTTCCAAGCGGGGGAAGCGCGCGCGCCACAAAGGCCAACTGTAACTCATCTCGCTGGCCCTCAATGCCACGGCAAACCTTTGGCCGTCTTGTAAGCGAGCTTGAGAGGAACCTGAGAGCACCTGGCTGAATTATTGACACGCGCACACACACACATACACACACACACGGACATGCACACGCATGCAGTGGATATAAAACTCTGCACATCCTCATTCTAATGCCACACTTTTGTGAGATAAACAAATGACACCAAGATAAGTCATTTAAACTAATTTCCCACTAATGATGTGACCTCAGTTGGAAAAAAAAAATCCGTCTGAGAGCAGAAGCAAAAAAAATAGGAGTGTTTTTGAAGCTTTTTACGAGGTTGTCATTGCACAAGGAGAGGAAACACCAGAGAAGAAACCGTAAGAGATGTCCACAATGTCACAACATAGTTTTGCTTCTTTTTTTTCTCTCTCTCAGCGCATGCGCAACAATCATAGATTTTAAGGAAAAAAAAAAAAATATATATATATATATATATATATTCTTGTTCTCGTTTCGCAGCTCTGGTCCGTCATATGCGCGGTCACCCATATGGATGGGAGACGCTTCCCGAAGCCTCCTAGTCTCAGTGTGTTGGTTCGGCATTTCGGGAGGATGTCGACGGGAATCCGAGGTGCCGCTGTGAGTCTTCCAAATGAAAGTGAAATCTTTGAAAAGTGCGGCCGACCTTCTATTTATACGGCCTGACGGTCCCATGAGAGCGTGTTGTTGCAATGAAAGGCGGGCGAGCGGACAGCCGCAGCCTTCCCCAAACTGGCCTAGTTTCTCGGCGGCTCGCGATCAAGCACCGTTAAGCGTTGATACAGAACGTGCTTGTGCTAAATCGGCGCGTTGCAAAATGGCGGCATCCCATCTGTCGTTACGCACGCTCAGAGGACACAACATTAGGAACACCCGTGAGCCGCTCCTCGGTGTTCTCATGGTGCCCAACACAGTTCGCCGAAGCAACAGAGGCTCTCTTTTGAAGTCCACAGACTTGTGTACAAACTACGCTGATAAAGTAGAAATACTGATTACACTCCTTAAATAAAAATGAAATGGCACAGACAGTACAGTGGCCACCAGGGGGCAATTTAAGACAAACATACAGTGACACTGAAGAATCCCGCTTGAATTCTGGCGGTCCTTGACTCTGCAGTAGCCAATCATATTGGGCGTGTCCTTCTCGCATCTCAAATACACTCTGAGCTTATCAGTACGGCACTAATATTTGTTGTTCTGCGCAGAGTGTGACGAGTATGTGACTGTGGGTACTGTTAGATTGTCTTTCTTCAGATTCCTGATCTACTTTCAATCCATATCTTAAAGGGTTAAAGCACCGTAGCATAGATGCTAACTAGCATTAGCATTCAGTGAGTGAGGCATTTCTTTTGGCAGTTGTTGAGCTGGATTAAATGCAGAAAGTGTAGTTCTCTTTGTTTTCTGGGGGGGGTTTTTCGGAGAAAACCTCAACTGGAAGTGGCGTTAATAAGCTTGGAGGCTCTTTTTGGAGGAACTGTTCATATTTGCTTCAGTGCTGCCGATTGCGAAGGGAGTTTGGGTTCACTGCCACCATAGAGCGCTCGTATCTCACTCATCGTATTTGACTTTATTTTGGCGCCAGCCCCTCCTCCCTTAAAAAGGTTTCCAGTTGGCTCCGAATGCCGCTGCTCGCCTTGCAATTGAAGTACGTAAAGGGGGAGCACAGAACTTTGATTTTGGCCTCGCTCCACTTGCCGCCTGCGCATTTCACGAAGAGTTCGAAGATTCTTTTGACATCTCAAAACGGTCTCAGGTCAGCAGATCCGCTGCTTCTCGAATCCGACTGCGAAAGGGATAACAGTTTTTTTGAATAGTTTTGAAAATGTTTTGCGGGTCTGATTGTTTTATGTTCTATTTTTGTCTTCTGTTAGATTTTTTTTTTATCTGTGTACAGCTCTCAAAAGTAAAAAGTGCAAATGAATGTTCCTGTCAATTATATATAATATCTTTTTGATAACTTTGGGGAAATTAAAAATGTGTTTTCAAATGCAGGGAGTGAAAGTAAGATGTTGTCTTTTAGAAAAATGCGACCGGAAAATATAAATGTCTAAAGAAAAATAAAAACTTAACTACTAGGTGTACCTAATGAATTGTCCTTGCCCACAAAATGTGCTGGCATTTCGCTAGGTTGACTCATTTGCATACGCACACATGCACAAGATGTTTGAAAAGCTTTCAGGAGATTCAAAGCCATCGTGCGCCAGCGGACGAGACGCACGAGAAAGCCCAGAGGGTTTAACACTAAAAAAAGGCAACACGGAGGAAAAAAAAAAAAAAAACCCAAGTGAAAATGACACAAAGCTGACGCGAAGCAGAATGTCCCTTGTGTGTTATTTTATTTTATTTAATATTTGTTGAAAAAGCCTCAGGGGAGAACACAAAGTGATCGTAGAAACGTGAGGTCAGGATCAGCTAAGGATGGAAAAATACGGGAAAAATACGTGTGTTTCACATTCATTTCACATTTAAGGCCCCCCCCCCCAAGCCACTACAAGATAAAAGTTCTTTACCTGCCACTTTATTCAATACGCCATCAAATGGAATCCGATATGAAAGATGAACAGACACTCGCACCCCCTTTTTCAAGGCAAATCGGCCCAATTTTGCGCCATCTTTGGCAAGCTCCGCCCACTTTAGAAAAGCTCAGCAAAATGGCATCGCGAAATGTAAAAGCTTATGATTGGCGAGTTGGACTTCCTAAGTGCGAGCTCTGAAATGGTTGCTCCAAAACAAAATGGCCGACTTCCTCTTCAATCTCGTCTTCCCTGAGACTTTTTGGTGCGTCCCATCTTGACAGACACGTGCACCCAAGCTGGTGTGGATCCGCATGTCAACCTGGCCTCGATGGCTGATATATTTATTTTCCAACTTTCCATGGCTAAAATGGTTACTTGGAGGCAAAATGACTTTTGCTAATATTTTGACCCTGTTTTCTGTGTGTCCTCCAGCGACTGCAGGCCGTTTGTGTGTTTACTGGGCTGGACCGCTGGACTACAATCAGGTAGGATCAAAGCAACACCACACAACGCAACCGTGCGTGTGTGTGTGTGTGTGTGTGTGTGAGTCACTTCGTGCCCGAGCGCCTCAGACGGCCAATCAGAGCACGAGCTCAATGTGTGCGCGCATGCGACGCTCTGATTGCGTGTAGTGGCTCTGCATGCGGTTGCCATGGCGCCGGCATCCGCACTGTCCCCTGCATGCCTCCATCTGCTCCATCGTTCCTTTATGTCACCTCATACATGAACGAATCTTCTTTATTATGTGTGTGTGTGTGTGTGTGTGTGTGCGTGCGTGCGGAGGGTTAACATGTCATTGGCCTGGCGTCGTGTGTTGCCATGACAACCTTGGCATCCGTCCCACTTGCGACGACGTCACCTTATGTCTATTATGTTTAAAATGAGCATATAAACTGTGGCTGAGACGCTCATACTAGAGTCGGTAGTTGTTGTTGTTTTTTATTAAGTCATATTTTTACAGTAAAGTTTCGAGAATGTTGGGGGAGAAAAAAATGGGACTGAATGTGTCTCTTCTATTGTAAAAAAAATATATGAGAAAGCTTTGAAATGCAATTTCTAAAATATGACTTTCTGTCTCGGTTAATACAAACACACACACATGTGCACGGTACACTTTCACTTTCGCTCACACGCGCACGCACAGTAGTTTGTTGAAATGAGGCAAAGTGTGTGGTAAAAAAGGCAGGAAGTGAAGAGAAAGTGTATCCTGAGTTGCCATGGTGATGGTGGCTTGAGACTCGGATGCAAGCTGCGCCCTTGACGGAATGGCACGGGGATGGATTTTGTTTTTTCAAATTTTTTTTTTGTGCGTGTGAGATAACAGATGGGCTTCATTTGACTAGGATAGGGTGGCAGCGGACAGTTGCCCCGACGACAGCAATTTGTCGACTTCCTGTTTCCGCCACGTGGCCTCGTGAGATGGGGACGGGCTGATCAAGTGATCGAGGTGATAAGATGAGGAGCCGAGGTGATGAGACGAGAGCGAGAGAAGCTCGCGGCCTTGAGGAGGTCAGAGGACGAGTTGGGCAGCTGGGGGGCGTCATGAAGCGAGGAGGCAAGGCGAAAGGAAGCCACAAGGCTGGGTAGCGAGGAGATGAGGAGGCGAGTTGCTCTACGTGTGTGCGCACGCGCGTACGGGATAAACCACACGCGTCATTCGACTGGCGTAGCGAAGAAGGCACGAGCGTTGCCGAGCCCGCAGCCATCCGTCCGCTTCCTGTTTCCTCCACGCCGCCTCGCGCCCACTCCAGCGGCTTTTGTTCCGTCATTCAAATGACATGAAAAGTGCGCGCGTGAGAGTTCACGGTAGTACCGATCACTTCCGCGTCATCTGACATGCAAATGAAGGCTTTGCGGCTTCTGCAGCCGAAACCACTTCCTGTCGTGCGTGCATATGCGGAACGCGCGAGTTCATGAGAGCGCTCCGCTCTTCGTCCTCTTTCATTCTGCTTTATTAATTTTTTTTTTTTTTTTTTTTTTTGCCGTCTCACCTCCGAGTGTCCTCCTCATCCTTCCCCATCGTCATCAGACCCCCGCCGATTAGACACAGGTGGCGGTGCCCTGCTCTCGCTCGCTGGCTCGCCGCCGGAGACGAGAGAGGGACGGAAGGAGGAAGACGAGGGAGAGTGCAGAAAGTTGGCGTGAGGCTGCGGCCTTGACGGGCGGAAGGAGAAGGAGAGGGGGGAGGCAGGTTGTTATTAGCGCTCGTCAATTGGAGGCACTTAGCGGAGCAAAGCTGTTATTTGAGTGACGTCATTTTCTGCCCCCCCACGCAGGAAGTCGACATGCTGAAAGGAGGCCAAACTCACCCCCCGTCAACCCCAAAAATACACACACACACACACACACTATATATATATATATATACATGTATGTGTGTCTATATGTTAGCCAAACTGTGTGTTGTTGTTAGCCAAAACAAAAAGCAGCAAAGCAGGTGTGCAGTTTGTGTGCAAATATAATTCAAGTCGCTGTCGACATCATACAGTATTTCTAAAAGGCCATTGGGGTGATATTGGGCATTGGGTGAGGTTCTTTTTTTTTTTTTTTTTTTTTTTAGTGGGGGGCTTGAGTTGATCGAAAAAGTCCAGAGTAATTGTACAAAAGCTAATTGAAAAAATTGTCAAGGCTTTTCTGTCCTCCGAAATGTTCTCCAGCGTCTTTTAGGATGTCAGCCTTGCTCCCTCTACATTCAGCGTTTTCATCTTCAGACCGCTAATCTTAATCGCACGCCGCTGACATATTTTCGGCAGGCATAAAAAAGAAAAAAAGAAAAAAGAAAAAAAGAAAGTGGGGTAGCAGCTTGGGCCCGGTCGGTGTATGTAGCGGCTCGGATTAGCCATCAATGCTAACACTCTTCGTGTGTGCGCGTGTATGTTTCTATGTGCGGGAGTGTGCGCCTGCGGCGTTGACACAAGATAAGCTCGACGCGAGGTATTAGCGCTAAGACGCTAGCGGCGCTGGCTAGCTGCCACCGCCTGTCGTTTGGATGCCACATTAACATCTGCTAGCAGAGGTTAGCCCGCAGGCTAGCAGAAAAATTACGGATGCTCAGCAACTGCTGGCCTGGTGACCAGTCAGTCTATCAGCCCATTGTTTTTTGCCTGCGAGTTGCCTGGCGACCAATCTAGGATGTACTCTGAGGACAAATTTGACGTAAATGAATGGATGGGTCGTACGACAAGTTTTTTTCTCTTCTACTCCTCCTTGTACTCCATTCTTCTCTCTTCCTTCAGCATGTGTCCTCTTTTATACCCCCCCCCCCCCCTGAAAATCCTCCTTTCTTCTGCCGGTTGACAGCATGAGGTCTCGCTTTGACTTTACTCCTCTCAAGTCATTGACAGCACAAATTAATTTATTCACACTTTGTTGCCATCATACCTGTGCGTGTGTGTGCTCCATCTAATCTTATTCCCAACGGACTGCGTGACGATCCTAAAATATCTATGCAAATGTCCTCTTAAAAAGAATTTTTTAAAAAGTACATCTGGAGATGTTCCTTCCTCACTTTGACTGTTTGGCGTGAAACAAATCCGCTTTTGACTTGTTATTTTACGACGCTGAAATGAAAACACGAGAGTGGGTGATTTTTTTTTTTGATCGACTTTTCTGTTAAATAGTGAAAGAAATCGTAAATGACAAAGTATTGTAAAACATAAAAAAAATCGTTGCCTGTAATTCATAATGTTCTTTTTTTTGTAAGCACGAAGGGACTAAAAAAAAAAACAAGTGATGTGATTCATTATGTATTGTATTCATTTATTATTATAATTAATTTCATTTAAATTAATCGGCTGATTCATAGGTAATCGGAAGTCTGTATTAGTTGAGTAACTACTGCACACAGTGTAGCATTTGTGTGTTTGCTGTGTTCCTTTAAAACTCATTCAGTACCACCCAATTCGAGACCAAGTCTGAAAAAACGTTTAAAAACGTCTTTGGGAGTGAATGAGTTAAGGGGCGTGGTGTCAGGAAGTGGATTCGTGTTAGCTGGTAGAAAACGTGTGTGTGAACGACCGTTCGTGTCCGTAGTCCGCTCGGAACTCAAATAAGTTGAACAAGTCGCTGTTGACCAGCCGAATGGATGATCATCTTTTATGCTGGATCTAGTGAGGAATTTCATATTTTCAATTTTGTCTGAGTTCCTACTAAATTGTGTGTGGTGATTTCGTTCGTCCGTGTTGTGTGTGAGGCACAAGTGGCAACAAAGACAAACAAACGCAACACTCGGGCATGTTTATCTTCATCCTCAGTCTGGACCACCAGTCGGCACTTGAAGGTTTCCGGTTTGGTTTGTGGTGGTGGACGAAGCCAAGCCAAGGCCTTTTATTTTGAGCTGTGTGTGTGTGTGTGTGTGTGTGTGTTGGGATTCTAGAGTGTGGGAAAAGACGAAAATGTGGACACCTTCACAGATGTTGACATGAGATCTCACACACAGAATGAGGAGTGTGAGGCTGAGTGTGTTTTCATCATGCGGTTTCCCCTCTGTGTCCATTTTTTTTTTTTTGTTGCATATGCACGTTGAGGATGTTTTGGTGGCGGTGGTCTTCGGGGTGTGGACGAGGACAGGCGGCGTGGTTGCATAACAGCCAACCGGCTCTTATGTAATTGGATGCATATTTGATGGACGGCGTGGCTGCCATAATGCAGCGGGAGCGAGACGGGATTTTTTTTTTTGTGCACTTCAGCCCCCTGGAGCCGTTGCGTCACCGGGGAGCCCGAGTTAGAAATGTGGGCGGGTGACTGAGTGCGCGGGCGAGTGAGTGAGTGAGTGAGTGAGTGTGTGTGTAGCGGTTGGGCATGATGTGAGTGAGTGAAAAATCAGTTGAGCGGGAGTCAGTTTGGGCAACAGCAGCGTTGGCCCTACCAATAACGAGGCAGTTGAAGACAAAGGATGATATGAACCTAGCATTTTCGATCCTGCTTCGCGCCAAACGGGAAAAAAAAAAGTCCATCTCACAAAAGAGGATAAGCTCCATCAGGCCTGACAGAAGTTGAGGAAAAACAGCAGGGGCCCGCGAGCCTCGGTTTAGCTACCATGTAATGCAAACGCTGCCCCTTATCCCCCCCCCCCCACTGTCAGCTTCTTTAGGTTAGCTGAGCAGCAGCTAACTTTGCTAACTGTGCGACACGACAGGGAGCCCGACCTTGGAGTCACTTTGAGTCTGCACTCACGAGCTTACGTAACGTCAGAGTGCTCCTGCATCGTTGACATCGATCACGACGACCATGCCCCGCCCCTCCGCTGGTGGATCAATGGCAGCCTAACGAGATAAGCGAGCGTGCTAATGAGTTCGCCGAGCGCTGGCACGATCGGGAAATCGAAAAGCGTGTGAATGAGACTTGCGTCTAAGTTTGTGTCAGAACTCCCAAATGCAATTTGTTTGTTGCTCAAATGGGGAATGTGAGACTTGAAGTTGGAATGACAAGTTCGTTTTCTTGTGAAATGGGCTCTTTGCACGCAGCACTTTGGCCTTATGAAGCAGGGTGGTAAACTTCTCAAAATGCCGCAAAGAAAGGTCCACGTCGCGATGGGCAGTGGACGGAGTTAGCAGTTTTCAAACAACCCAAAGTCAAATGCGCCATGAACAAAATGCCTCCAAAGACAAAGAATTCAAAAGTCAAACAAGCCAAAAGTTAGGGTCCTTCAAAAGCCAAATGTTTCAAAAACCAAACACTTCGAGAGGCAAACATCTCAAACGTCCAATCATGCCAAAGTCAACACTAAATTGAAGTTAGACACCTCAAAAGTCATACAACTCAAAACTGAGGTGATCCAAAAGTCAAACGGCTCAAAAGTCAAATAGTTCAAAAGTCATACAACTCAAAACTAAGATGCTCCAAAAGTCAAACGGCTCAAAAGTCAAATCGTTCAAAAGTCATACAACTCAAAACTAAGGTGATCCAAAAGTCAAACGGCTCCAAAGTCAAATAGTTCAAAAGTCATACAACTCAAAACTAAGGTGATCCAAAAGTCAAACGGCTCCAAAGTCAAATAGTTCAAAAGTCATACAACTCAAAACTAAGATGATCCAAAAGTCAAACGCCTCAAAAGTCAAATCATTTAAAAGTCAAATAATCCAAGAGTTGGACATTTCCAAATTCGAACTAATTCACAAGTCAAACAATTC
>NC_141280.1:10017500-10127500 GCF_054856545.1 Hippocampus guttulatus | reverse complement strand
TTCTGTTGGTATAAAAAGCAGGATTACATAGGATTCGACCCATAACCGAATTTAGGATGAATTTGAGAGATTTCGCGTTTTAATTCTTCTTTCAAATGTAGTGTCCAGCAACATATTGTGGCACCATCTTGGGGTTTACAGTGGGATTACACTCAAAAGGACCACCCAGCGGATCTGCCTCCTCCTCTTTCATTTCTGCACTCGAAAATTTGCTTGCTCCAGTGGCTTCATTTGCAATTTTGGTCCAGATATCAGAGAGAGTTTGACACCTGAGATGATGATGTTGGCAGGGCAGGGCAGCTAGTAGTCCATTACCCAGCATGCCGTGCATTCCTGGTGAAGTGCATTTTTCAAGCCACTATCATGACAAACAGACACCAGTAGATGGTGCTGTTTCACGGCTCTAGATTTGGGCTTAGTACAGTTTTTGGAGTAGAAGATAACGATTAGGCAGTGAATCTCGGGTTGTCACGTCGATTATGAGGGAGAGAAGTTTAGAAGCATGACATTGACAGAGTATGTCTTTTTATTAGGGATGACCAAGCACACATACCAGGTAATGGTATCGGGCCCATGCCAGCCGTATTTTACGTTTTCAAGTACGGATCAACCTTCGCACAAACACACAGTCACATGCTGGCCACTGATCGGCAGATTCAGTAATTTGGAGTGGTTGCAAGGCCTCTGATACCAGTCACCGATACCAGTCAGTCAATGAACTGCATCTATTTCTCCCCTCACGAAAAGAGTGACTGTTTTGCCTTTTTTGTCAAAAATAAACTAAAGATCTTCCTTGACAATGATCTATCCTTGAATTAAGAGAAATTTGTATCAAAAGTGGTATCGATTACTTGGTATCGGTGAATACGAGTACTTGTATCGTATTTGTATGGAAAAAGTGGTATGGAACATCCCTAATATGCATGTTATAAACTGTGAATGATCAGGTCACGTCTTTGCAGTTGTTGCTCTGCACCCCCCTCCCCCAACACCCCCCCCCCAAAAAAAAACGTAAAAGGTTCCAGCGGCGAGAGAGGAGTGAATTTGACTGCGACCGCAGTCAGAAATGGAACTTAAGTCGACAGTAAAACAAACATTCTTGCCACCGCTCAATTACACTCACGCCATCATTGCCGCTTGCAAACCACAGAGGCCAAATCAGAACTCCGCCAGGACGTCACCTACCACGGCAACACTCAGCACTAAGTGGCTTTCAGCCGCTTGTTGTGCGCCAATCTTATGAAATGATTGACCTCCTGACTTTTTTTTTATTTTCTATTTTGCCGCGTCCGTTCCCTCTCACTCTCATTCACTTCCATGCTTTGTGTGTGTGCGCGTGTGTGTGCATGCAGATGCTGGGTTTGAGGTCGGGTTCTGCTCGTGTCCACTGTGCATGTCATCATCCTCCGTCTAAATTTACGACCCAACCGGTCACGAGTTGCATTAGATTGACGCAACGTGACCAAAATACTCAGCCTACCAGCGTGTGTGTGTGTGTGTGTGTACGTGTGTGTTTGTGTGAAGGTTCTGAGAGCTTGAATCATTGGTTGAATTTGATCTGTGACCGAGCTTGTCATTTTCTACACTTTAACTTCCTGGAGGTTTCCTGTGTGTGTGTGTGTGTGTGTGTGTGTGTGTGTGTGTGTGTGTGTGTGTGTGTGTGTGTGTGTGTGTGTGTGTGTGTGTGTGTGTGTGTGTGTGTCTCAAGATGTTTGTCCAGATTTGCTTCACTTTTCACTTCCTGTTTATGTCCCAAAACTTTTTTTTCATCCCTAATCTACACCTAAAACAAATAGTTTTTACGTTTTGTTCCTTTCCCTATACATTAATCCACATTTTTTGACGTCACTTCCTCTGTGTGTGTGTGTGTGTGTGTGTGTGTGTGTGTGTGTGTGTTCCACTACTTTCATTCAAACGCTACATTTTTTTCAGTTTTCATTTTTTCGTCCCATAATTTTCCCCCAAAAATGTCTTCACCTTTTATTATGTTCTCCAAAGTGCGCTTTTGAAAAACAAACAAATAACATTTTGTTTGGTTTTAGCATCCCCCCCCCCCCCCCCATCCGTGTGTGTCCCATGTCCTTTTCCTTTACTGATGTCACGACGGTTGCCGTGCCTGTGTGGCGATGTTTCGTCAAGATGGCACGACGCGATTTGAGCACTGGTCAAACGTTATGGTATGAAAATCACCTCCACTGCACAGCAAAAGCGCCAAAGCAGTAAAACGCCTCACAAAACTTCTGCGTGCGCACGTCGCCATGCTGATGCTTTTCCCATCAGGCCATCCTCCTTTTTACCAGAAGGCCTTCGCTGACTCAGGAACGAGTCAAAAGCTCGTCAGTCTCGCACAACAACTTTGACGCTGCGCTGCCGAGTCGTCACTGGGAGGACGCGGTCGTCATGGCGACGGCCGTCACCTGCCTTGTGGCGAGTCAGCGGCCCGGTGACGAGTCACAGATGCTCGGCGGACAATTCAGCCGCTGGAGAATGATTTCAAGTTTTATGGCTGCCACTCACCGTACAGTAAACCCCTCCCCTCCGTGGTGGGCGGGGCTTATGACCTCCCCTGCAATCCCAAATCAGTGCGCCTCATATAATTTGGTTCAACACCCGTGGATTCATTTGGTTGTATATTTTTTTTCAGTTGGAAAAAAAAATGTGGGGCAGAGTAGTGTTCCATGTTTTCATGAAAAATGCTTATGGAGAGTATATCCCGATTCATTTATTTATTTTCCCCCAATGCAATTAAAGTGGGCATCAATTATAGGCCACGGAGATTCTTTATCCTCCCTTGAGAAAGAGAGAGAGAAACTGGTAAGACTCAAATATTGTACAAGCCGTCCTTGTATGTTTTTACATTCAATAAATCTTGTTTTTCGTTCCGCATAATAACTAATTGAATTTATCATCCCACAATATACGTCAACAATCATGCCCTGAGATGAACATTCTAAAATGACCCTTGATGTCGGCATAAAAAGCAGGATGACATAGGATTGAACCCACAGTCGAATTTAGGATGAGTTTGAAATATTTCGCGGTTTAATTCTTCTTTCAAATGTGGTGTCCGACAACATAGTGGTTTGCAGTGGTATTACATCCAAAAGGAACGCCCAGCAGATCTGCCTCCTCCTTCATTTTTGTACTTAACTTGAAAATTCGCTTGCTCCAGTGGCTTCATTTGCGATTTTGGTCCAGATTTCAGTGAGAGTTTGACACCTGGGATGATGATGACGATGATGGAGGCAGCAGGGCAGCCAGTAGTCCATTACCCAGCATGCCGTGCATTCCTGGTGACCGTGGAAATATGCTGTGTGACAGATTGTGTGTGCGTGTGTGTCACCTCTCCATCTGCTGTCAAGAGGTCATCAGCGTGCGGGCATGCGAGAGCATGTGTTTCCCATCTGGTTCCGCCCAGTCCCTCAACTCTGACTTCATTCTGACCTGCTTCCTTGCGTCTTTCTTTCCTTCTTTCCTCTTTTCATTGCTCAATCGTCTTCATCCTCCCCCTCCTCATTCATCGTGACGTCCGCGCGAATTCTCTGCCGAACTCGAATGCGAACTCCATCCACGAGAGCGCCGATGATGTCATTCCGCAGACGATTTACTCGCTAGCTCTGTTGAAATTCTTTTCACGGAATTCCTCAGAGGACCTCCAATCTCGTGGAAATCGTCCACAGAGAATTACGCGCGCGTCCCAATCGAAAAGAGGAACGATGAGCTCACTTCCCTTTTGTCTTGGCCCAGAGGCGCGGGCACACCCCGGACTGGTCACCGGTCAATGTCAGCGCATTCCTCCTGCGGAGAATGCCTTAGTCTTCACTCAAGCTAGCATGCTAGCCAACATGTTTTTAGAACGTAAGAGGAGGACCAACACACTTGAGAATGGAGAGACCCTATGCATTGTGTTTCATTTTTCAGCGTATTGATGACTCATCATGTGTCAAAAATACGATAAAAAACAGTGGAGGAAGGTGGGAAATTTGCATTTTCCAAACTGGAAATACTGTCACTATTTGGAGCTTATGTAAAATGTACGTTTTGTTGCGGGCTGTGTGCTGTCACGGAGTGTTATCTAGCTTCAATAACACAAGGTCAAGCTACCATCGGGAACCAGTCCTTTGTCTGTCCGTTCATGCTATCTTCTTGTTAAGCTCGATTAGACAAGGGTACTTGAAGGCATCGCGGGCGCCGCTCGCCATGGTTCTTCCTGGTCTATAAATATTATAATAAATATTTGAGCGGTCCCATTAGAGCGCTAGGTCATCTCATCACGCCGGACTCGTCCCACCTAATGGCCTTGTCGGGCCCGCCGGCGGTAAAGGGGCTAATTAAGAGCCAAACAGGTTGAACAATTTGAGAACGTTCATTAAGGCGCAACGCTGATGAATTAACAGCGCCAAGGTTGGTTAACGGCTTGCGTGATGAATTCGAGGAAGCCAGAAGGTGAGGAATGGTCGCCAGACCCGGGAGGAAGCCAAAAAAAAAAAAAAAAAGATTGATGGGCCGGCAGAAGAAAAATTTAGGAGGCGGCGGAATAGAAAAGTCAGATGTGATTTAGTGACGTGGAAATGAAGGCGAGCAAAAGGAGGCCACGAAACGGACGTGAGGCGCCAGGCACGTCCATCACTTCACGTACGCTTTGAGGGAGGAAAAAAAAAAAAGTATTTTCAATTCACGCACATCGCTTGCATGTGATTAAAAGATGCATCACTGACCTAGATCGGTTGATTATTTTCGAGGACAAGAGGGGAAGAATGTGATGTGTTTTGCATTTTAACGTGATACATTTTGCGTTTTAATTTTAGCAAAGCTCAAGTGCTCATATTCACTTCCGCATTCAGGAAAAACAAAATGAAGCAACTCTGCTTCAAGAGGTTTTCCTCCATCTTCCGATTGAGTTGGCTGCTTTGTGAGTTTGCGTCATTGCATATGTAGCTCCAAAGTAACAAAACCAGGGCACGGTATCCAAATGACGGGTGTTTAATTGTGTCTTTAGGGTTGCCTTTGTACACCAACACCGTGAAAACTATTGGTAAAATAAAATACATTCAGCAATTTACAACAGAGATACAATATACCAGGCTAGTACAAAAATGCGGGCTAAAGCTAGCCTCATTGCCGCCTGCCACTTCGGAGGTCCGGGGCAACAAAAAAAATACACTTTCGGTTTCTACATGACAAAATATGACAATTACTGTACTTGCATACAGGTCTTGCATTTAGTTTCATATACACAGCCAAATAAATCACAAAATACCTTCAACAGCTAGCGAACAGTCCTTGTAGCTGCTGCTCTTCGTATGTCTTGCGTTCAAGTGTCTGTACGTGTCTGGGCAAAACCACCTTGCCACAGCGCAAGTCTCGCGATAATAGCGATAAAATCAAAATAACGAAACTTAATTTTACAAAATAAATATTTCACAACGTGAATAAATAATGTACATAAAACAAATAAAAAAATGTCCTCTTTGCCTTGAAGTTGAAACAAAATATTATTCATTTACAATTAAACAATTCTGATGACACTTACAGTATAAATAAAGTGTTTCCCTTCTGCAGTTGAGTAAATCAACACCGTGTGAAAGGAAGCACCATATATATATATATATATATATATATATATATTCAGTGCTGTAGATGCTGCTGCTGCATTCAGGAAAACTGGGAAATTTGATTTTCACAAATCCATCCTCCTATTCATATGGGCAGTTGTGCAAAATGGACTTTTCAGCAGTCAAATGACTGAAGAGCGATGATTTCCTTGCAACCATCTGTGCTCGCAAGACTTTTTACTTTTCGATGTTAATCTCACACACACACACACACACACACACACACACACCTCCTACCCACCTGCTGCTCATCGGATGTGAGGGAGGGGCAGATATTAGCATTGCGTGGGTGAAGAGGTAGCACAAGTCTGCGTGTGCATGTGTGCATACATAACGGGTTTCGGAGACGGGAGTCATTCACCTGCCGCCCCCGCACACGAAAAGTATACACACGTGCACACATCGGGTGCCTGTAATGCCGTGTGCGCGCATAATCAAAAGTTTAAAAAATGTGTCACGAATACTGTTTGGATAGTCGTGTACACGCATTTGCCTCTCAGAGGGCAAAGCCTAGCGGGGGCGACGTGTGACATTGGCGAGTCTGCTGTGGCCGAGAGCAGCTCCAGCGTGTTATGTTTCGCTACATTTTGCTCGTCTCCTGACGTTCCCTAATGACCCCGAAAACCCGAAGAGAAAATAGTCATTGAAAATCGTACAGGACCACCTTTTCAATCAAGCGCTGCTGTCACTCGGAAAACTCGTTTGTGTCTCAAATTTTGTCTCGCAAACCCAAACTGTTTTAAGAGTGTGTAGTTAGTTCTCGTAACGCGACCTCCCCTGATGCTTCTTTTCCGATGAAGAACGACGCCGGCGGCAGGCTCGGTCGGCTCTGATGCAACGGCGGGCAACTTGGCCTCTGGCAGTACTTCCTGTGAGGCCTGAGAAACAAATGAGGTGAGCGGAGAGGAACAGGGGTGTGAGGGGGGGGGCAGATGAACGTAAGTGGCGGCCTGCACGCACAAGGCCGAAAGGAGGCTGAAGATGCCACGAAAGATAATTAAGATAATGAATGGGCGTGGCCCAAGGGGGCTGTCTCCAGATGGTTCTTCATAGCTCTAGATGGGCCTTGCCCTTTGTTGCTAGTCCTTGGTTCTACAGAGTTCTAGATGGCTTTTATTGGATCCGAACGTCACCAGATGGTTCGAATTGTTTTCGTTGGGTCTGACTGCCTCACTCGCCAGGATCGGGTCCGTTCTCCGCTTTTTGGTCAGAAACCGGTGTTTTTGGTGAAAGCAACCTCATGTTCACTGCTGATATCAGAATGAAAAAAAGCTAGAAACAAACTTTTTCTTTTCTTTTTTAGTAGTCGTGTAGCTTAAGTCACAAGCTTGGTCACCTAACGACTTGAAGTGGTGCGTCGAGGCATTTTTGTAACATTGCGGGAATGACATGAACAGAAGCGCTCACCCCTATGGAGCCAGCCAAACATCTCACAGTGTTTATGGCTGGAAAATCACAGCAGTCCTCATTTTTCTCGCAGCCCGAGCGTGATGTCATTGGACGTCTGGGATGCTCGCTGCTTCCCATCAAGCTCCTCCCATCTTTTTTTTGGGGGGGGGGGGTTATATTTTTGCTCCTGACAATCATCTCAAGGAGTACTTCTCTTTGATCAGCATAAAATTCTCCAGCAGATTCACAAAAGGAGCGCTTGGACATGCTCGCCCAACATCTTCAGCAGTTCTGAGTCGCTCGGTTCTGGAAATCATTCTTTCATTCCTGTCTCCTAAGAACTGCAAAGGGATTTCTTTTATATGTACAGTACTGGGATGAATGGAATAGTTCAGTCATCACTCAAACTCCAAATGGTTCAAATAGTGACTTGAGCTGTACATAACATCTTTTTGTGCCCCGTTGTTGGCCCTGAGCGCGCGCGCGCGCACGCACACACAAACATTTATTTATTTATTTTAAAGTTCGACTTGACACTCAGTGTGTGATACGGGGCAGTAGGCTGGCATTGCCACTTCAGAGTGCCTCGTTGTTAAGTTGTGAGAGAGAAGGTAGAAGAATGCGGATACAAACATGTAATTCAAAATTTCTGGCAACACAGCCAACACGTGGACAAGGGCCACTTTCGAGGGTCTCGTCAACTGTGAGTTTAGCACAGGGCTTCGCACTGGCACGCCTGCTTTAGAGCGCCCCATTGTCACAGCACGGAAAAGCCCCATCTTGACCTGGTGGGATGCATTCCAGCCAGCAGAGGTTTTAAGCAGTTATATTCGGGTGGCCCAAACATGCGTCGGCATAAGCGAGATGCTCGGCTATGTGTTACAGTGAAACTCCTCTACAACGAAATCATGTTTGCAGCAAGACATTTTTCACAACAGGGGGGTTTTCACTGTAGCAAATTTGATCTCAGATGTAAACACACACACAAACACAGACACAAACGAATGTGTACACGCACACACAAACGTATGTGTACTCTTTATTTTTATTCCAATAGTGCATAAGCATGAGCATACACTTATTTGACACTAAATATCGTCAGTGTAGAAAGAAAGAAAGAGAAAGAAATTGCAAAATTTGCGATCAGCATTCACTGTCACTTACATCAATTTCTTGGATAATGTCTTTTACTTTGCTTCCTCCGTCTTTCATTTTGATCGCTTTTACCCTCTCTTCCAGCGTCAGAGCTCTTTTTGTCTTAACTGCTTGACATCCAAAGGTCCATTTTGTAGCCATTTTAGCTATGCAACGTTCTTGCTGCGTCTGAAACGAACAATAACAAATACTTCCTGGACTACTGTGCATGTGTAAACCAGTGTGGTGGTTGCTGTTGCTGTTTCCGAACGAAGCAGTAGAGGTCGCTGTTGGATGAGACTTCGTTGTAGTGAATCTCGTCGCGAGGCAAGAGCAAAGAAAAAGATTCCATACAACGCAACAGAGTTTTTTTTTTCGTTATATGGGGGGCAGGAGAGTGGGAATGGCGTTAATGCATGAAGATTTTTCACACTAGGGGGTATTTTCGCCCCTGTAGGTTTCGTTGTAGAGGAGTTTCACTGTATCCATTTTTCGAGGTTGCCAAAGAGGCATTTGATTGACAGGGGACAGCTGAGTAGGCCGTGGGTTCATCAGACACGCTCACAGCATTCAAGGACGTAAACGCCGCTTGGTTTTTCACTTGGCAATAGATTTTGATTGATTATTTCCAAGACTTCTTTTTATTTTTTTCATTTTCGTAAGCCCTCCAAACAGGCCACGTGAATTAATTGACAGCAGGTTGCCCTTTGGTGGTTTGCCGAGAGTCTTTCCCAACACACCGTGTCCACCCGCCCGGTGTCTGCAAAACAAGTGCACCCTTTCCTGTGTCCATCGTGCTTCCTGGACGATTCTGCACACTGTTGTGGAAAATCTAATGAAGCGCGCACGCGCGCGCATACACACACGCACACACACGCACACACACACACACACACACACACACACACACACACACACACACACACACAGCGAGTCTAAGTTTCAAGGCTGGCGCAGCAGCTCTGTGGAAAATATGACTGCCTTCTCTTTTCCACTGGCAATTTACACCAACAGGACGCCTGTTTTTTTCCTTCCTCACCTCAGCCCAACCTTCCCCCCCACGCACCCCCCCCCCCCCCCCGCACCCAAACCAACCGACCGCCCACCCCCTCTTCCTCCACCATGACCGCGCTCTCCAAAATGGAAACCCGCCAGATGCGGTCCATGCGCGACACATTACACTCGACACGTCCAATCAGTTGGACGTTTTTTTTCGAACAAGCTCAATCGCTGACGTGCTCATTCGTGTTTTCGAACCTTTAAGTGCAACTTGCGTGTGTTTGTGTGTCAGTGAAAACTCCGTCAAAAACTGGCAGGTTTGGGAGAACACGATCGCACGTAACGCACATCGCGCGCACGCACGCACAGCGTTCTAGCAGGATGTTATTCCAAGCCTGGAACATTATTAAGTGAAAACAAGCCACATTTGTGTCGTATTGCATAATCATGCTTACATCTCAACACCCTGCTGCAGCAGCAGCAGCAGCACATTTTTCCCCCGCTCTTTCTCCCTATATGGACTCACCGTGCCCGAGACTTCTCTTCAAGAAGTTCGGCCTTGGGGGTGAAATTTCCGGGTGAACCTAACATGCTCTCGACTGGAGGGCAGAAGTCCCAGCAGATGTTTGAGCGTTTTTGTTTTTGTTTTTTTTTTAACCGCTGTTGCTTTCAAATATTTTACAAATCTGTTATTCTATCAATTATTTCATCAATAAGCAATTAATGGGAGAATTTGCAAATGTTATTTCAAAATCTTTTTTTTCCACAATTACAGTTTTTACTTGAGATATTTTTATTTTTTGAAGCCTTCCACTGACTCCGACTTTGAACAGTGAGCTGCGTCCGACGCAAAAGGTTTCGCCGGACCATGACTTGTATTGTAAAGACACGACTGCAAAAATTGTGTGTAAAAGCCTACTGGAACAGCTGCAATTGATTTGGGGTTACCCAGAGGTACAGTAATCCCTCGTTTATCGTGGTTAATGGGGACCAAAACCACCGTGATAAACGAAAATCCGCGAAGTAGCGACCAATTAACATATATTAAAAATATATATAATTGCCCCTCGTGGGCCTTTGCGCTTGAGCAGAGCGCACTAACACACTCACACACACACACACACACACACACACACACACACAGGCCAGCGATCCCGCAGGCGTGCAGCAGACGTGTTTATGATTAGTCAATTAAGGTTATTTAGACAATTGAGGATGGAGAGACCTGCTTTTGTTCTTATAAGTCTCTCTCTCTCTCTCTCTCTCTTTCTCTCAGGCACACACATACACTCACCTGCACGCCCATGCTTGCACGCACACACACACACAGTGCCCCACTTGGACCTTCCCCGCTTGAGCAGAGTGGCACACACTAACACGCATAGTAAACAACACTTAGACACTGATTTTTGCTGACTTCAAAAATAATAATAATAATAATTTTTTTTTCATAAATGTTTGAAAAAATCCGCGATGCACCGAAGCCGCTATAAATGAACCGCGAAATAGCGAGGGATCACTGCACTTGAAAAGGTGGCAGCTTTGTTTCCGGTTGAACGCAATTGCGTGATGGCAAAGACAACCACATCGCCATTTATAAGCAGCTGTGTTGTGCAAGCATATCCTCTCAATTGTTTACTTTTACTTCCACTCTCCAAAATGTTTATTTTATTTAATCAAGTTTGTTTGTTTGTTTGTTTATTTGTATGGATTACAATTTACCTCATAGATGTTTTCGAAAAAAAGTTTTAAAATAATTTCTCTTTGTCTCATTTTTGGACATCAGAATAACCTGCCATTTGAACTGGGGTGTGTAGACTTTTTATATCCACTATAGCACGCCTTCACCTCCTATGTGCGCCAATTGTGTTAGCGGAAGTCAATACATGAGCTAACTACACCGAAATGTTCTTGTTCTTTATTGTATAAATACGGGGTGACCTTTTTTGGGGGGGCTAGAGCACCTGCCCCCCAAAAATGTGTGCACGTGACTGCTAAGCACCATCGAAGATGGATGGATGGATATTGTGCCTTTTTTGGACTTCATTTTGTCCTTTTATGCCCCTTTTTTTCTGGAAAGTGCGACTTCTTATAATAGTCTCCATTTGTGTTCTAGATAAGTGTGTGTGAACATCACATGTTCATGCTCTCACATGATCAATGATGAACAAGACACACACACACACACAGTACCGAAGCTGAATCTCTTGACACCCTACCCGGATGTAGGGTGGGGCGTACGGCACGTATGATCCTGATTCAGAATGAAAATGCTGATCAGTTTCATCAATATTGTGCTGATATTTATGAATTCCAGTTTTTTCGTTGTCAGCCAAACATCTGTATTTGGATTGCACTATTTTTTGGCAATGAAAATGTAAATATGTTTGCTGTGCAAAATAAAGCTTCTTCAACTCTGAAAGCGTAAGCACGAAATAATAATGGTTTCAAGGATTGCTAATGCTCTATAAATACAGTTGACTTGACTTGACTTGACTAATTGACAACGTGAGTGAATGTGCCTTTCCTGAGTGCAATCAGCAAGTCCAACAAGCGGATGTTGTTCCCTTTGGAGGCTAAACTCCTCCTCTTCAATATTTGCTCTCCTTTGTTCTCTCCACACGACTCTAGTACGGAAGAGGATTAGGGCCAATTAAGAAAAAAAGACAAATTTGGCAGAATTCTCACTTTTATCTAAAGCCATGGTTTGATTTTAAAGTCAGAATTCTGAATAAATATACAAAATTCTAACCTTGTTTTCTTTCTTCATTAGCCCTAACCCTCTTCCGTACAACTCGCTCTCATCAGAGCAGCGTGAGGTTGTTGTTTTTTTTTTCGGGTGGACCCGCTCGATATTTAGGGCGCTTCATGAAGGCGCAACCACTACTACGCCCCCTGGTGGTCGGCTGACCAATGCGTGAAACGCGGAGCATGAGATATTTGAAATAACTCTTCCGCCTCGGAACATGGCGTGAAGTGGAGCGAATTGTGCAACGGAAGCTTTTATAACACGCGCTCGGCAACTGTGACCTCGGCACACCGACTACTTCCTACTCCCACATGCTCACACACACACACACGCACGCACACACACGCACAGCTGCTAGTGTTGCCACCTCCCACTCACACACTCACATCGACATTTCTCAAACAAAAATATCCAGCCGTGTAGTCGACTTCCTACCTGTGCCGTGTACAGTCTTGAGTCGTCAAGTGTGTGTATGTATGCGCGCGCGTAAGTGTGTGCTCATTCCGAGTTCAGATGAAGTTCATTCGATTCATCCCGCACCCGCTCAAGTCTTCCTTTTTTCTTCGTCTTTTTGTTTTTCTTCCTCTCTGGTGTCATTTGTGTCCCTTTGTTGCGGCTCTCCTGTGGCACGCGTTTCCACGGTAACACATTCTGATTGATAGCCGGGCGTTGAAACAAAATATGGCTTAGTGTGATTCATTAATGACTGTTTTCTTTTGGGGGAGGGGGGTTATGTAACATTTGAGTTCATTCGGGGAATATTTGCCATCATCGCGGTGGTGAAGTGGATGGATTCTAAAACTGATGTCCTCACAAAATAATTTGCAATGAATCATTATTTCTTAACATGCCAAGCAGAACAGTGACTTTGACACCAGTGTATTTTTGTTTTGTTTTTTGGACGACGACGACAAAAACAAGACTGCGCCTTTTGATGACAGCAACATAATGTAGATTACATTCAAGGCACCACTGAGAAACGTGCCATAATTGAAGCTGACTCAGAAAATGGCTTGAGTTCAACACTGGTGGCTTTTTTTTTTTTTTACATGCTTTTGCTATTCACTCCATCAACGGTGTCATCGTTTGTCACGATCATGACACACACGTACTGCTACCTGCTTCTGTTTGTACCATACACATTTTATTCTCTTTTTTTTAGTGTCAGCCTAAACTTCCAAAGCGTTCATATCTGGCTCTGAGAGTCACCGCTTAATATTTACCTTGGTCTCAAGAATTATGCTGATCTCAAATCCAAAGTGACGCAATACTGCCATCTCCAGGCTTCTTTTTGTCATAGCAGTGGTTTCCAATCTGAATTTGACAGACAAGCTGGCGAGTACTGTACTTCCTTCGCGCCTACCTGTTAAATCAAGATATATATATTTTTAATCCTTTGCGACTTACTTTCACGAAACAAATCTGAATTTGTTTGTTTTCTTTTTCTCAATTATGTGCAACTTTTTCAAGGAATTGCTGTGGATATTTTGGGATATGCCGCGTTAGTTTCATTGGATTGGTGTTAGGATTAAAAGAAAATAAAAGGTGATGAAGCTCCTCTCTCCTGCAGCCAGTTTGCAACTTCCATACTTGGACACTCTGGCACTTTCTTTTGTGAAAGTGACGCCATTCAAAAGCACATTTGGCCTATTTGAGGCCAGGCCGGCGCCTGCTTGGCAGACTGTCATGATGAGCGTCTTCCTCCTGCCAACCATGTTTTGATTTTCCTCTCCAGGAGGAGACATTCCCCTCAAAGACCAAGTGGCCACAGGCACAATTCTGCAGCCACAAGAGGAGGGAAAAAAAGGGAAAAAAGCACACGTTGTTCGGACAAAGATGGCCTGAAGTATAATGCATCGGATTCGGCCCTCAAAGAAGGGTGATGTGTTGCTGATGAGCATTCACATGTTTCCTTTTTGCCAACTTGCCAACTTGCTTTGAGATACGAGTGAGGCGGTTTTCAAGAGACAATCCGTCGCGGTGCCATTTTTCTGCTTTCACTGAACATTACACGTTGGGCCTTACGTTTGCAGCCAGTGCAAGCCTAGCACAAAGTGCAATCTAACTGTGCGCATGGGCGGAGTTCTCTTCCTCTTGGTATTTTGGTAAACGGCCTCAGGTCGAAAGAACCGTTTGTGCCATTGTGCGCCGTTGTGGGAGGGAACACAGCCGACTTGTTTGCCATCCACTGAAATCTGCTCCCCTCTTGGTGTTCAGTGAACATATAGCAGTCATTTAATGTATAATTGATCATTTTCCAAAGAAGAAAAGGGTTCTTTGGTTCTCCAGGGTTAAATTCAAATTCAGTAGAGGCACACAGTCTGGAAGAAGTCCATGCTGGAGATTGGCATGTTTATCAGGAACTGAAAGATCTTCACTTGCGGATGATGTCAAGTTGGAGTGGAGTGGAGACTGTCTTCCTCTCCCCGATCGTGTGTCAATGTGTGTCAGGCAGTGACTGTTGTCATATTTATGGGTGAAATACAATGACATCCACCACGCAGCTCAGAATCTGTCTGCCTGCCAATTGTGTTACGACACCTGCGCCACAACTTAGACCCGCTTTTAAGCGTCTACTTTCTGTCACCAAATTGTCACGGACGCCAGAGGCGTGAAATAGAAAACGCCCTGGGTCCACCAGAACGAATGCCCCAGCGCGAAAATGAAGGTGCATCACTTTTAACAACAAGCGCACGCACATGTGTGTGTGTGTGTGCATATATATATATATATATATATATATATATATACATACACACACACACACACACACACACACACACACACACACACACACACACACACACACACCGGTATATAGCGGGCGGCCCGGTAGCCCAGTGGTTAGCACGTCGACTTCACAGTGCAGGGGTACCGGGTTCAATTCCAGCTCCGGCCTCCCTGCGTGGAGTTTGCATGTTCTCCCCGGGCCTGCGTGGGTTTTCTCCGGGTACTCCGGTTTCCTCCCACATTCCAAAAATATGCATGGCAGGCTGATTGGTCACTCTAAATTGTCCCTAGGTGTGGGTGTGGCCGTGCATGGTTGTTCGTCTCTGTATGCCCAGTGATTGGCTGGCAACCAGTTCGGGGTGTCCCCTGCCTACTGCCCGAAGACAGCTGGGATAGGCTCCAGCACCCCCCGCGACCCTAGTGAGGATAAAGCGGTTCGGAAGATGAATGAATGAATATATATATATATATATATATATATATATATATATTAGAGCTGTCAAACGATTAAAATATTTAATCTAATTAAAAACGCAACTGTCATAATTAACTCAAATTCACAAAAAATTAATCGTGATTACTCACGCATTTTTTATCGTTTCTGAATTTCCTTTTATATTTTTTTGTCCTATTTTCCCCCATTTTAATGCTCTCATCAACATGGAATCATGAATCAGTTTTCTATGTGCAAAATGCAAATATTTACCGAAATAACAATTTTGATTTTCAATTTTACATGAACATTTTTCACTTGGAGCAGTTATTCACACATAATCTCTCACACAATATTACTGTCCATCAACAACAGTGAAAAAAATATTTTGTCACACAACAGCTGCTTTAACAGCTCTTTTATGGAATCAAAACAGAGCAATATAACATTATAAAGTGCGCATCTACGGTAAACTAGTACTCAGCCTATAGTGGATTTAAGCCATGGTTGCATACTTCGTTTTTCTCAAGTTTGCTTTGAACACAGCAGTCAGGCTATGTTGATTCTGTTGGTCCTTCTTGCGCGGAAGTCTCTCTACGGTTTTGTGTAGACATCATTTCGGATGACTACACTTGGTTCGATGACCACAATGGAGACGTTTTATTTTCGCTAGGTCGCTACACCTACCACTGCACCACTGAAGTTCACCGTCACTGTCAGACGAACACAGAGAAGCTCCACCCGCTCTATTTGTATGGACACGGAACACTGTAACCTTCCACACAAAATAGTTCCAAACAAGTACCAATCGCGTCAGTGGCATACATCGTATACCTGTATGATACAGGTAACCTTGGTCTTGTCAGTGGAACAATCTGGCAACTTTTTAAAAGTAAACTTTCCATTCATAAATTCTTTAAGTATCAGTTTTCGGTGTGTCGCGCTGCCGTGGCTGGCAAAACAAACGTGCGTGGACCTATGCAGCGCGCTTGTTGTTTTGTTTCTGGTTTATTTATAGAGCAACGTAACATCCACTGTGACGTGTGCCGCGTTAATCTCGCGAGAAAAAATTTAATCCAGTTAAAATTCATTTAAATGAATGCCAATAAAAACGCGCTAAACTGACAGCTCTTATATATATATATATATATATATATATATATATATATGTATATATATATATATATATATATATATATGTATATATATACACACAGTATATATATAAAAATTAAGATAATGGAAGCAAATGGAGCAAATGTTGACCTGACTTGACATTTCTATCACGACAGTGTGCTTTTGTGTGCCACATGATGATTAGTGAGTTAGTCACGCGCATGCGCACACGCACTCAAAGATGAACAAACTGGAACATGCAGTGGAACAATAAGTGATTCCCAGTCCTGGCCAAAGAGAGGCGATGCCAGAATGTGGTGCCAGACGCCCTCCGACGCTCCCCGCTGGCTCGTGCCATCACCCCCCCCCCCACCCCCTTTGTCGTTTAACGATGTTAATCAGTGAATGGAAAGCATTAGTAACGCCTTTTAATCATTTAAACGCTGTCTGACCACATAAGTGCGACAACACACTCAGAAAGACAACCCTGCTTTTTTTGGAGTGTGTGTGTGTGTGTCACATGAATCTTATCCCGAGTGATGCATTTTGGAGACCATTCACTTCCTTTCTTTGTTCTCAATTGTGAGCAGCGGCAAACCAACCATGTACACACGTAGCAAAGAGAAACCAACAGACTGTCGGCAATCAATGGATGCAATTTCTAGGACCATGGAACGATTGGGTGCCACTAACTGGGCGACCAGTCCCATATTGATTGATATGTTTCCCTGACATTAACGATTCCATCGTTTGTCCTCACGAGCCCTGCCAATGACTGGCGACCACTCCAGGTTCTCCTTTCACCGCTCGCCCATGCCACACAAAAACATTTTCAATTTTTCCGTCAATGGAATTCCACACATTCCAATTGGTATGTGGCACCCTGATGCGCCGATTTGAAAATAACTGACTCCACACACACGCACAGGAGATAAGGAATGAAATGCAGTAGATTTGCAAAGATGATTATCATCCATTTACAGTTGCAAGAAAATGTGAACCCTTTGCAATGACCTGTATTTCTGCAAAAATTGGTCACAAAATGTGTTCTGAGTTTCATCTCAGTTTCAACAATAGACAGACAACAGTCCACTTGAACTAATACCACACAAACCATTAAATTAAAACCATGTAAACATTCACAATGCGGAGTGGAAAAATATGTCAACCTTTAGGCTAATGAGCTAATTGGAGTCAGCAACCTGGAGTCCAATCATTGAGATAAGATTGAAGGTGTTGGGTAAGGCTGCCCTGCCCTATAAAGGAGACCTGCGATCCAGGATTGTTGACATGCATAAAGCTGGCACGGGCCACAAAAGTATCTTGAAAAGCATTGATGTCCATCAGTCCACCGTGAGACAAATTGTCTATAAATGGAAAATGTTCCACACTGTTGCTACTCTAGCTGGGAATGGTTGTCCTGCAAAAAGATGACTGAAAGAGCACAGCACAGAATACTCAGAGAGGCGAAGAAGAATCCTAGAGTGTCAGTTAAAGACTGAAAAAAATCTCTGGCGCATGGCAACATCGCTGTGGACGAATCTACAATATGCAAAATACTGAACAAGAATGGAGTTCATGGGGGGGGGGGGGGGGGGACACCACAGAGGAAGCCACCGCTGTCCAAAAATAACATTGCTGCACATTTGCAAAAGATCACCTCTTTCCCGGTTGCGGTGGTTTCTTCCTACAAACTCCCCCCTTTAACTCTGAACGCAGTTGACATGAAATGCCATAAGCTGGGATCCTAATGGGGAGTGCCATCACCGTCAATTGCCGTCATGTCTCAAAAGTGCCACCATTGCAAACAACTTATAATTGATCAAAGTGTTTGTTGAATTCAATCCATCAGGACGCGTGTCACAAAAGATGACAGATTATTTAAATGTAGACATGGAGGTGATGATGTAATGTAATACCATAACATGTAATAACATACACAAACGCATGGTATGCCTGCATGCACACACACTACCAAATACTACTACTACCCAAATAGTGTGCAAATTGTTTGTAAATTTTGTCAAATGTCAATTGTTTTTTCATTGTAAATACATTGCACATGTACTGTACATTGTTCTTGTTGGTATTTTATTGAAGAAAAGGACTGCCGAGATGTTTGAGCCATCACTCAAGCAAAAACATTAGCATGGGTGATTTGGGTGAAATCAATTTCACTGCAGACTGCTAAAAATTGAATGAGGTCAAAACACAACTTATTTTGTTTGCTCATTTATGTGTTTACTTAGGCATAAAAGGCGATATTCTGTGAGCCTTGAACGATCATTCAGCAGGATCTAGATTGTGGGACTCTCTCTTTTTTTCATAATGGATGGGAAGGAAAGAGTTGAAGTTGCTCGTTTGTCGGAGCTTGATTGGCCTAAAAGCTCTTAATTCGACCTGCTGATTTGTGCTTTGTTAGAACATCTTTCTGTGACGCATCCTTTGTCATTGTTATCGAAATATGTACTGCGGTGTCAGCTTTCTGTGTGTGTGTGTGTGTGTGTGTGTGTGTGTGTGTGTGTGTGTGTGTGTGTGTGTGTGTGTGTGTGTGTTTTGGTGGAGCTGCACCTCAAAGGGTGAGGCACTAAACAAGATGCTGATCGTTGCTGTTCAACTTCTTTGGACACACACACACACACACACACACACACACACACACACACACGCACGCACGCTTGCAATGATCCTCCCGCGTCACTTCCTCTGAGCTATTTATATATTGGTCTTTGTGTCTTTTTAGGAACAGCGTGGGTATACTGTGCACTAGTGAGTCACTGAGTGGAGGGAGGGTGGGCAGGCAGGTGGGCGGGCCAAGTGGCGGAACAAGAAAAAGCACGGATGGATGTAGAAAGATTTTTTTTTAAATCAAATAAACGCTCACATTAGCAGGGAGTTTGCTGTTGACAATGTTGTGAGTCTTTTGCTGCATTGTCTTGTCACATGAATGGCGGATGAAACTCATCAAGTTGCTTTTGTTGCGTTGCAGGTGTGACCGAGCGTTTTAGAGCGCAGACGCCGATCCTCATCGACGAGCACGTTGAAAAGTTAGTATTAATGATTGCGGGGAGCTGCCACTTTCTTTGGAGGTTCCCTGTTCGAAATTCACCATTGTGGAACCAACGGCATTCACTGAAAAACTCAGTTGGGCCCATTTGTTTGTGCTCTGTCTGTGCCCTAAAATGTCACAAGAAGGCGCTAAAACCTTGTATAATAGGAAAGTGGTAATTGGTGTCAAGGAAAATTGCAGAGGTGATTCAGAGGTGACTGCATGAGCACCATTTTTATATCAGCCATAGCTTTGGCCTGTCTTATAGAAGTTCATCCTTCCACTTCAACCTAGTTCCTTGGCAACAAGATGCCACAAGATGGCGGGAGAATTAGACAGGGCTTTTATACCATCTTGTGGTATATTAGGGCATTTCAGAAAGAGCGAAAAAGCAAATGATTTGACTCAATCTCATGTGAATAGCGAGGGTTTGCTGTGCATTCTTTCAATATGGTAGGGACAAAATTTTTCACACTTGTTCTTTTTCTGTCCACGCCCCAGATCAGCTGCAGAAGTGTCTGCCTTCAAATGAACTGGACAGAAAATAAAAAAGAAGAAATGGGAAGAGATGTCTGATGTTATGTTCTAAAGTTCACACTTATTGTTTTACACTTCCTGCTCCATTTGTTCTGCGATGGCCACCATCAAAAGTTGGGTTAACATGGCCAACAGCGTCGGGACTCGGTAAGCCTCCAGGAGTCGTGTGCCCGTTGCCCTTCTCCTGCCTCCTTCCCGCAGCTCACAAATGGACGCTCGTGAGTTTGCTGCCGGTGGCGGCGGCGGCAGACAGCAGTGCCCAAACAAGGACGTCGCCAAGGATAAGATGCCTCTCCAAAGGAAGTGGGCGTCCGAGCCCTCCGCCACCGCCAAGCGAAGCACTTTTGCTGATCCGACAGCGAGACACCGTGAGAGTTTACCGGGCGATGCCAACGTGGCATTAGCACCCCAACACAATTACGTCATCACCGGGAATTCTGGGAAGCTGCTATCTGGACCTTCATTGGTCGGGGCAATAGGAGGCCCGCCATCATCTCAAGACCCTCAGGGACCCTTGGCTCAGGGATTTCCGGGGGGGTACTCCTACCAGCTGGGTCAACCGTACCCTCAGCATCCACAGACTGAACGCTTCCACTCGGGAGCCAAGCCCCAACCAGGACTAGAGGCACACGCCTGGCCCTTTGCCGGACAGTTGCCATCAGACGAACTGTGCCCAGTGGGACACCCGGGACACACTCACTCCCTAGGAGCCACAGTGGGGGCAGGGAGGTTCCCCCGGCAAAAATCTCCAAGTTTACCAAGCTCCTTTGTACCGTATTCCCAGGCGGGCCCTGACCCAGGAGATGAGTGTTATGGCAAAAAGGAGCAAAAACCCAAAAAGCCTGGAAAGTACATTTGTTACTACTGCGGCCGAGCCTGCGCCAAGCCCAGCGTCCTGAAGAAGCACATTCGCTCGCACACCGGCGAGAGGCCGTACCCTTGTGTGCCCTGCGGTTTTTCCTTCAAAACTAAAAGCAACCTTTACAAGCATCGCAAATCTCATGCTCACGCTATCAAGGCCGGACTAGTGCCCTTTTCGGACTTGGCCGTTTCCCGTGGCGGCGACATGGATCAGGGCTCCCCCGGGGGTGAAGCCGAAGTCCACTCCGATGGCGAGCAAAGCACCGATACGGATGAGGAAGGAGTGGAAGGAGCCACCATACTGACAGACAAAGACAGCTCCATCACGCAGATCTCTTTTGAAGCTGACAAGACGACAGGTAATCGGGACTAGTTATGTCTTTGTCGATTTTCAGTCATCCTGGTTATGGTAATCCACGTAAGTTGAATGGAAGCATTTGTACTGTTTTACATTCTGAATCTGTTCAAGCATATTAGGTTCTGGCATAGACAGTGTTGCTGATCTTCAGTCTTATTCTCATAGATGAAATACATGATCTCATGCCCGTCTGTCACTGTGTGTAGGTGGTGCAGAACCAGCGTATGCAGACTCAGCTGAAGAACTTCCTGCGGGCTCCATCAAAGTGCCTATCTTGATTGTTCCCAAGTCCAGAGGGACGGAGTGTCCATCCTTTCAGGAAATAAAAGGTTCCCACCACATGTTGACGTCGCTTGCCAGTAGAAGAGGGCGTTCACTGGATGACGTCCCTTCAGTCAAACCACGTTTGGCTCAGAAACTGAACGACAAGAAAGGCCTGGATTCCAATTGTACTGCAACGCAATCCCTAAACCACCTCAGTCCTCACAGCAAAGGCAGCACAGACTCAGGCTACTTTTCACGTTCTGAGAGCGCAGACCAGCAGATCAGTCCTCCAAATACGAATGTTAAAACATATGAGGAGATCATGTTTGGTCGGACTTGGTACTACCGACCCAACTCCAGATCCCGGCAATTTGTCACAGTAGCAAATATCTCTGAGGATCATATCTGTTTACGAGGGGATGTGGGAATGTCCAGAGATCCCAAACTTTATCCAACCGGACCCAGTCAGAGCAATGCAGGACTTCTGGAACCCCCTTCAGATTCAGGGCCTCTTATCAGGAGCAACTCCATGCCAACATCTTCTCCTCCGAACCTCAGTGTTCCCCCGGGGATTCGAGGCAGCCATTCCTTTGACGAAATGATGACGTCAGATGATGTTTTTTACCAGCCGGGACTTCGTCGGCTCCAAAGACAAGTGGCTGTTGAACTTTTAGCCCATGAAGCCCACACAGGAGACGCGGAGGGCTCTGGACACATGACCAAGAATTTCACTTCATCTCTCTCTAAGAAGCTCAGTGAACGCACTTCAGGAACTGCAGAGCCCATTGGCTATAGCCCATATGGTACGAAAGTTAGCATGTCAGAAATAGCCACCAGAAAAAGGCGGAAGGAGAAGAGTGTTGGAGATGAGGAGGACAGTCCTGATCACTGCGACAGTAGCTGCAGTGGTTCAGTCGAGATGTCAGGAGACTATGTTAGTTTGGATGGGTCCAGAGGGACCCCGACAGGCAAGGGTTCTCTTCAGAGTGCTCACAGCCAGTCAGACAGCTTTGATACCTGTCCAAGCATGTGCTCCGAGGACATAGCTCTGTTTACCGACTCAGAATGCAGGAAAGCAGCCGGAAATGTCATATCAGTCATCCAGCACACCAACTCCCTCAGCCGGCCAAATTCCTTTGAAAAGTCAGAGTCATTTGAGCAGTCAGGATATCATCCTTCAGCCCTGTCCAGCCAGTATTCGGAACAGTCTGACTCAGATATCTTTGAAGATGCTTTGAGTCCAGAGTCGGCCCTACTGAGAACCGAGAGTATGGATCAGCAGCCGCAGAGCGACAGTGACTTGGCCTCCCTCTCGTCTTCATCGGCAGCAGCTTCACCTGGACAGCCTTACTCCATCCCGCACAAACTAGTCCGCCAGCCCAACATTCAAGTTCCCGAAATCCGGGTAACGGATGAAAAAGACTCAGAATCTCCAATGGACAAGGAGTTGGAGAAGCATCCGACGCATGTAGAGGAGTTCCAACTGCCACAGAGGAGTGACACCCTCTCCCAGATGCCCTCGGAGAAGCTTCCGCCTAAAAAGAAGAGGCTGCGTCTTGCAGACATGGATCATTCGTCTGGAGAGTCCAGTTTTGAGTCCACTTGCACCAGCCTGTCTCGTAGCCCGAGTCAGGAGAGCAATTTGTCACACTCTTCTTCCCTCTCAATGTCTTTTGACAGAGATGAAAGCTTCAAGACAGCATCACCCACTAAACAGGTACCACATCGTGAAGACTAGTAAATTCAAGACACTGGTCCAAAGCCAATGGTTTAATTAACACATTTGTTTTTGCACTGAACCTACAGGAGGACACAGTCTCTGGTGGAGGAGCCAAACCATCTGAATTTCTGACGGTGCCCAGCAGTGGTCATTCCAGCCACCAGCAGCACAGGGAAATGAGGAGGTCCTCATCGGAACAAGCGCCACACACACTCCCCTCAGAGGTACCTGAAATGCGCAGCAAGTCTTTCGACTATGGAAGCTTATCGTCATCCAGAGAGGGGGAGCTGTACACCAGTGCCTCCGCCATGAAGGAACGTCGCCGTGGATTTCTTGTCCGACAGGTATCGGAAATATCATTCTTGGTGACTTATAGTAGTACCATGACTTATTAGTTTCATTGGTTGCTTGACCTAGATCCTAACTCAATTTATTCATAAATCTAGTCAGTTGGCCAGTGTGTGAGCATCTGGGTGTGAGTTGTGGCCCACTTGTGTGTGTGTGTGTGTGTGTGTGTGTGTGTGTGTGTGTGTGTGTGTGACTATTTGTGGTTCTCCTTTCCCATACATCCCAGTATTGCAGTTCTGTTTTCTTTTTCACATCGCTGGAGTGAAGGTGTTTCTTAAGCTGAAGATTTGAAATTTTGGCTCATAACACAAAGAAAATAATATGACCAAGCAACAGCTCACAAAAAACTTGGGGCACCGCTGAGTCCAAGTACTACTGTGCTTTGATAAACCAAGAGCTCAGTTGCTCATCCACTTGACATCTTATCATCTACAGGCCTCCTTGAGTGTTTATCCAGAGGCAGTAGTCCAAGAACCAGGAGGATCTGAGCTGTCAATCAAACAGGAGAGTGTGGAGCAAGGGATGTGGCTTGGCCTGACAGGACCCCCGCAGAGAAGCAACAACTTAGGCAACAGAACCCAAAGAGGTGGCAATATCGTTGTCGGTAAGTTGTAGAAATCTCATTTGAATGTAGGGTCCTCACAGCAATGTGGATGTTTGTCACACACGCAAGTCCTGAGTAAATCTTAAATCTTAACCTTCAAGTTTCTCGCAACTCCGAAGTTACTATGGCAAAAATTAAACAAGTCCCCATGGTTGCCCAGCTTGTAAAAATGAAATTTTCTTTCATGGACAAAACTAATAACACACCGACTATCTTGAAAAGGCAGCTTTTCAAATGTTCAAAAGTCACACCAAGTCTATCAAAATTTTAGCCGAGCAAGACCAAAGTCCTAAAATTGGTAACGAATCCTGACTCAAGTCATGTGACTTGAGTTGAGTGATTCTGTCATAGTAGCACATGTTTCCATTCCCCTCAGGTGTTGGAGGTCACCAGCAGCATGACCTCCAGCAGAGTATCAGTGAGGACAGTCTGCAGGATGAACCTCACTGCGGCAGGTAAGAGCTTATAGACAGACTGTGTGTTCTTTTTAAAAAAAAATGTTGTTGACAAAAGATATATTTCCTTTGCATCAGGTCCCTGCAGCATCGCCTCCAGACCCAAGGATCTTCATCCGAGGGAGAACACTCGGGTCACGAGATAAAAAGGGAAGTCGTCCAACAGCATCCGAATGCTCCTCCGTTCCTTTCTTATCAGCAGCCGGCTCTGTTCTGGAGTCACGAGGTCAGTCAGGCTTCTAGACAACGGCTGACCCTCCAGGCCCAGCAACAACTCCAGAAGCTCCACAGCCGATCTCCGAATAGTTTGTCTGGGCAAACAGCACTCCATAAACAGCTGCTCCAAGATCAGCCACCACCCAGTGGAAATTCAGACACTTCAAGTTTTCCAATGAACCCTGCCATATTCCAAGAGCAAAACCTGGCCTCTCTCTCATCTAAGTCGATGGCCAACAGCACCGCCGGGACACTCCAACAGATCCAACCCATCTTTGCCACACAGAACCTGGGCTCCCACGCCTCGCTGCCTTTATTGGTTCCTGTGCGCATCCAAACCCACGTGCCATCATACGGCAGCATGATGTATACCAGTGTTAGCCAGCTGGTAGCTCACAGTCAGAGGAGAGGGTTAGTCGGGCAAAGTAGAGCCAATATCTGCGACGTGTCCTCACCGAATGGCGCTGTGAGAGTCAGTGAAACACCTCCAGGGCTTGGAGGAGATCCAGTTGGAGCAGGACTCAACCAATCTCACTTCCTGGGACAGACAGATGGAACAACGTTACACTCCCCTCACTTGAAGTCTTCACCTTGTGGCCCCAACACAGGAATCCCTCTGTCGCTGACGTCGGGTACCATATCTACCACGGATGCCTCCGGATCTGGCATCGGAGGCGGCAAGAGAATGCTTTCCCCTTGTAGTTCCTTGGAACGCTTCACTGAGACCAAGCAACAGAAGAGGGTTAAGGAGGAGAGGATGTTTGGGCTGATGGTTAAGGAGTTGAGTGCTGTCGAGCTGAGCGGCACCGACGGCAGCACTAAGCTTGAGGAGGGTCCCGGTTCTGAGGATTGTGAGAGGATGTCCTCTTCTCCTCCCTTGGGAGACTTCCCTGCTCCCAAAAAGATCACGGTTCCCATCCGTTCCTCTGCCCATCACCGGCCTGATGTTTCTCGGACGGAAAGTTTCACTCCTCCTCTCCAGATCATAACTGACTCCTCACCGGTGTCATGTGGCCGAGATTCTCCTGTGGAGCTTGATGTGGATGAGCCCCGCGCCAGCCCCGAGTCCATGATCTCCTCCGTCGATGCAGAAGACGCCACCAAGCTGCCTGCGGCCAGTCAAGTCCCAGGAAACGGCATGGTTCACTTAGCTGCCCACCAAAGTCCAGGAGTTTCCAGAGCAACGGGACAGACTCTGCTGCTCACTGAGGTGTCCAATGCCCAGCACTTTATCCAGTTTGCGAGCCTGCGCACCAACAGCAGGGTCAGCTGGTGTTTCCTCAACTACACGAAGCCCAACAGCACTCAGGCCGACCCACGGAGCTCTATCTACAGTTCCTGGTGTGTCAGCTCCTACAACCCCAACCCTCTGAATCTCAGCAGTAAGGCTGCGCTGGCCTTGCTGATGTCCAAACAGCGGAGGAACACCGACCTCCTGTATACTACGGCCGCCATGGCACCACCAAGTTCAGGCAAGCTGGTGTCGTCTGCTGCCTGGAAGCTCAGGTTTGATCAGGTATGTTCCAATTTCAAATTCAGCTATCGAGTGAGACGAATCGAGAATGACACACTTTCCTTCTGCAGCTGAAACCAGAGCTGATGCCGGTTGACATCAGCCATTTTGGAAGGAAGATGAAGGATGTGGCGTTGTGGGAGCGTCCGAAGGAGGAGCGTGTGGAGAAGGACGTGTCTGTCAAACGGTCTGCCACTGAGCCAACTCGCATCAAGATCTTCGAAGGAGGGTGCGTTCAACACCTCAATCAAATCACTCTCATTCACTCAAGTTCAAATTTATTGTGATGAATCTAAAATGAAATATCAAAATGTAGCATGGTGACCGAGTCTGGAGTTCACCTCCAGCTTCCTCCTAATTCCAAACACATGCACATTAGCTTCATTGACGCCTCTTATTTGCCCGACACCACCCCATCTCTCACTCAAAGTCGACTTGGATTGGCGAGTGATGATAATGGGTATGGATGGACGGATGATGGACAGCCGGATAGTAAAAGAACAGGAAGTGGTCTGAAACCCCAAATCAAAAAGCAAAAAAGCTGACTTGTGAGTGAACTTGAAAGACATCTGTTTAAAGCGAGCTATTCACCTTTCCAGCTCGACAAGAGTCTTTTACAGCTTGTTCTTTGTGTCTGTGTGAGTCAGCCAGAAAAAAGTCTGTTAAAGATATCACAAGGACAAAAACACTCATAATGACAGCTGGCTAGCTATTGTTCTTGTACTCTCATGCTTTTTCTCACAAGTGTGTTCGCATTCGCATTGGAAGCATTCTGCCATTTTCACTGGGGTCCTCGGTTTACGACGGCGATCCGTTCCCATGGCAGCGATGTAACTCTTATTTTCACACGTTTAAAACTGAACCTGACTTACTGTACTGTGTGACTACATATTCATACACTCGCCCAAACCATGAGTCCTCCGGTCCTCTTTCTCCAGTCTGCTTGAAGAAATAAGTTGACCTCAACCTAGCGAGTCACAAACTAATGCTAACATGTGTTTTGCTAGGCACTGCATTAGCACTTTCATCAAAAACAAGCATCAATTTGAGCAGTCTGATGGCGTCTTGGCGAAGTTGTCATCACCACAACTCAAATCCACAATTCTCCATGAGTCACGACTTGCTATTCTGCTTTTAAGGTGTCATTCTCAACTGGGGCCGGCCCGGTAGTCCAGTGGTTAGCACGTCGACTTCACAGTGCAGAGGTACCGGGTTCGATTCCAGCTCCGGCCTCCCTGTGTGGAGTTTGCATGTTCTCCCCGGGCCTGCGTGGGTTTTCTCCGGGTACTCCGGTTTCCTCCCACATTCCAAAAACATGCGTGGCAGGCTGATTGAACGCTCTAAATTGTCCCTAGGTGTGAATGTGAGCGTGGATGGTTGTTCGTCTCTGTGTGCCCTGCGATTGGCTGGCAACCGATTCAGGGTGTCCCCCCGCCTACTGCCCGAAGACAGCTGGGATAGGCTCCAGCACCCCCCGCGACCCTAGTGAGGATCAAGCGGTTCGGAAAATGGATGGATGGATTCTCAACTGGTGGATCAGAACCCACAAGTGGGCCACAGACGGGTAGTAAAAAAATTACAGTTTAGGATGGTGCCAACGTGAAGTTTCAAGGTTATTTACAATGCACAATGAACTAGTTTGCTATATTATAACATTATATTTACCTTTTTTTCATTGGATTCTTTTATGCTTTATGTTTTCATACAAGTGCTCATTTTAACTTGACCCCCATTAGCATAGGTTAGTGACAAACATACAAATTGGAGCTCCGTTGCCACAGTAGGAGCTGTCGTGAAATGAAGACCCCTGGAAAGCAAATCGTCAATGTACATCCGAGGTCGGGCTTGCCTTTTTTTTTTTAAATGACATTATTTTGACGGAAGGAAATATGAAACATTCCATCAGCCACGAGATCACCACAAAGTAAAGTAGCTCTCATTCATGCCCAAAATATGCTTGTGGGTAGCAAAGACGCAAGCAAAGTAACTCAAGTGTTAAAAAGGACGTTACAGTGGACATTTATCCCATCGCCAGTTTGGATGCTGGCGTCGTCCTTCATTCTCTAAGTGGACGCAGCTGTGCAAGCGTCATCTCGTTCTTTCCAAAGACAACCGGGTCCTCACAGTCGGCGTCACCTGCCGGACGGGAAGTGTCTCCATGAGTCAGGCGCCGTCGGAACATTCTGGATGTTCTCCAGCGTTCCACTTTGACCAACAACAGTCGGAAATTTCCCCTTCTGTGACACGCGTCCTGCTGCTGGAGATCTTGAAATAAGTTTCATGGCCGAAGAAAGAACAGAAAACTTTACCCGCACTAGCCCTCCCAAATGGCCATACACATGTTTTCAGATATTCCAGATCACACTCACGTTTCACCAAAACATCTTATTTCATCTGAACAAAGGTCTGATAGCTTACTGCTAACATCTCCACAATCTTTATTGTTTTGATTTGAGTCGTATTGACCGCATAATGTTTGTGAATATGTATTTTGATCATGTGAATAGTTTTGTGAGATAAAGTGCACTTTGTCTGAATGTAAGTGACAGTTAGTGTATTCCCTGCACAGGTACAAGTCCAACGAGGACTACGTGTACGTGCGCGGGCGCGGTCGGGGCAAATACATCTGCGAGGAGTGCGGCATTCGCTGTAAGAAACCCAGCATGCTGAAGAAACACATCCGCACGCACACCGACGTGCGGCCCTACGTCTGCAAGTTCTGCAACTTTGCCTTCAAGACCAAAGGTAGCCACTTCAGGTTTTGTCGGACAACATTTAATTGTCCTGAGCAAGCAGTTTTTGTGTCAGAGAAATGAACGGCTTGCATCATGCAATGTGCCTTTGTGCAGGGAATCTGACCAAGCACATGAAATCAAAAGCTCACCTGAAAAAATGTCTGGAGTTGGGCGTGTCCACGTCTACCGTGGACGACGGCGAGGCCGACGATGTTGGTAAGCACAACTGACATTTTGGTGTGGAACCTATCCCCAGCAAATTAGCCAATGTTTTTGAGGAGAGAAATGCCAGCGCACTGGAAGGATTGTTTGGCCATCATAATTCCATTTGGTAGTCTTGTTTTTGTTATTTTATAACTTGAGGTGTCCAAAAGGCAAAAGACAGTGTCAAAGTCACTGTTCACTCGAATGTTTCATCCAGTTTTTGGTCAGAAACTGGGTTTTTTTTGTAAAACCAACACATGATCTACAGTGAAACTCCTCTACATCTAAATCATGTTTCCAGCAAGACATTTTTCACAACAGGGGGGTTTTCACTGTAGCAAATTTGATCTTAGATGTAAACACACACACACACACACACACACACACAAATGTACGTGAACTCTTTATTTTTATTCCAGTATGAGGATACACTTATTTGACACTTGATATAGTCAGTGTAGAAAGAAAAAAAGGGAAAGAAATTTTACGAAAAAGAGGAAAATTTACGATCAGCATTCATTTTCACTTACATCAATTTCTTGGATAATGTCTTTTATTTTGCTTCCTCAGTCTTTCATTTTGATCACTTTTACCCTCTCTTCCAGCGTCAAAGCTCTTCTTGTCTTAGCTGCTTGACGTCCAAAGGTCCATTTTGTAGGCATTTTAGCAATGCAACGTTCTTGCTGCGTCTGAAACGAACAATAACAAATACTTCCTGGACTACTGCGCATGTGTAAACCAGTGTGGTGGTTGCTGTTGCCGTTTCCAAACGAAACAGTAGAGGTCGCTGTTGGATTAGACTTCGTTCTAGTGAATCTCGTCACGAGGCAAGAGCAGAGAAAATGATTTCGTATAACGCAACAGGGTTTTTTTTCATTGTATGGTGGGCAGGAAAGTGGGAATGGAGTTAATGCATGGAGATTTTTTCACACTAGGGGGTATTTTCACCCATGTAGGTTTCGTTGTAGAGGAGTTTCACTGTACTGCTAATAACTAGAAAAAGTATGAAGCAACCTTTTTTGGGTGAAAATATTCAGTGGGCCTTGAAAACGGCTGAATATAGGCAATTTGAAACATTTTAAAGTGAATTCCTCGTGTGTTTTTTTGCTTTTGACAGCAGGGCTTGTTCTCTTTGCCCTGTTGAGAACGGGGGATTACAATACTGAGGCTTCGCTGACACGCTGATAACTTGTTTTTCGCAGACGTCGGCGAGGAAGCCGGCGCGCGACCCAAGGCCCTGGCCGATCATCAGTTCTCCGACGCTGACGACTCGGAAGACGACGGCGATGAGGTGGACGACGAAGACGACGAGGACGACGACTGCGACGGCGACTCCACCCCCAGGACGTCGTCCCGCTCGGCCAGCCCGTACGGCGTCCCCATCGCAGCGGCCGCCTCTCAGCCATCGCCGCCTCTTTTTGGCTACTTCACCACCGTGCCCAGCATCCACATCACACCGCAGGGGGCGCCGGGACACTCGCAACCCCCCATGGACGAAGCCCTCTCACAAGATTTCCCCTCGCCATCTTCCCGCCTCTCCTCCCCCGGGCCCGACTACTCAGGCTGCTCGTCCCCCGTCTCGCCTTGCTCGTCGCCGGCCGCCCGGCAGTACCTCTCGCCGCATGGCGATGGCTCACCCCACGGCCCGTCACCTCGACGGGACGCATCACCGCTGCGCCACTTGTCCCCCAAGCGGGACTTGGGGGGTTGTCGGCGTGAGCTGTCCCCCAGGAGGGGGCACCTGTCGCTGCTTGCCCCGCTGCCGGGCCCTACCTCTCCAGGGAAGCGAGACCTGTCGCCGCGAGGACGCCACAAAGCCATGATACGGCCCAACTCGCCTCGACGCGGACTTCATCAGCACCTCCTCCTGCAGAGGTCAGTCAGACGGATTCTAAACCACTTAACAATCTTACGAAACACTATTTTTAGGTTTTACAATAACACTTTTTTTAAAATAAATGTTGAGCAAAAAGCTGGGGGGAATAGTCAGATTTTTTTTCAACAAAATGAGGTTGCAACTTTTCCAAGATTAAAAAAAAAAATTGTTTTTTGGTTTAAAAAGTCTGACTCTCCCGGAAAAGAAAGTCCTGTTTTCTGGTGTTCCGGTAATATTATTTATGCCAAAATTGTGAGATTTTTTTTTTTTAATTTTGTAATGTTCTATGTAATTATCCAGTGGCATCACGCCCACTGCCCATTTCGTAACTTTTCGTAACAAAACCGGTAGAAAAGGGTTGAGGTAGCTGCCTTATGTCTTTTTTCATTCTTTGTGAATGCGGTTTTTGCTTGTTGTCTTGCAGCCAGCAGGGCGGCTCGCGAGCCCTGAGGTCGGCTCACCTCGCTGGGCTGTTGAGTCAGGCGGAATTGGGCCCTCGAGGACGTCGCAGGACCGCGGGTGTAGAAATGGACACGGTAGGTCATCTGAACAATGGCCTTTCAGCTTCGAGTTAGGCCTTTGGCGCCCTCATCCGGTTAATAGACATAATAGGATGGTCCAACGTTTTCTCGGTCATATGGAATTTCATTAAAGTCTTTTTTATTTTGTTCTTTTATCCCAGGAATGTGTTCCCGGTTCCCCAGGGGGGAAAGATCAGGGCAATAACCAGTCCAGTCCACCCCATCAGGTCTTGTTCAGTCACCTCCCTCTTCATTCACGACTGCAGGTACTTCTGATATTTCTACTATTTTCATCCATCCATTATCTGAGCTGCTCATCCTCACCAGGGTCGCGGGCGTGGTGTAGCCTATCCCGGTTGATTTCGGGCAGTAGGCGGGATACACCCTGAACCGGTTTCAGGGCACACATAGACAAAAAAGCATTCGCGCTCACAGTCACACCTTGGGGCTATGTAGCATTCTATCAGCCTCCCGTGCGTGTTTTTGGAATGTGGAAGCAAACCGGAGTCCCCGGAAAAAAACCCATGGAAGGAAGGCACATAGGAAGGCCGAGGCTGGAATTGAACACTTGATCTTTGCAGTGTGGGACAGGCGGCGAGTGAACCAGTCAACCACCGTGCCACCCTCTATTTTAATTGAGCATATTTTATTTAAATTTATGATATAGTCTTTTTGACCGTTTTTTTACTTCATCGGGTTTAATAAAATGTTATTGTATTATATTTCTGAAATAACATTACTTAATTTAATGTTAGTGTGTTTCATTTCTGTTATGATATGTCAAATTTATTCCACACACGTAACATTTATCATATCATAGTCTATAACACATGCAATACAATTATTACATTGTCTAATAAAATCACATTTTGTTACATGTTTTATTTAATTTAAACACACACACACAAACACACACACACGCACGCACACACAATTTTTTTAATTTACCATATTGAATTGCAATTACCAAACTTGCTTTTGGGTGTGATAATATAGTGACAGCAAATTGTGTTTGGTTTGTGTCAGGTGCGTTCCACGTTCCCGATGATTCCCATCGGCGGTATTCAAATGGTGCACACCGTACCCACGTCACGCAACGCTCCTCTGAGCCAGCAGGGGGCGCAGCAGGCCGCGCCCTGCCTCCCCCCGCGCCAAGCTTCGTCTGAGGACCCCGAAAACCTGGAGGCCTCCGCCCCTTTCGGAAGAGGGCGAGCAATCGGGGTGTCGTCGGGGTCTCCCCCTCCCGTCGTGGCGGAGCTCGTCGTACGCGAGCAAGAAGAAAGCATCCGAACGTGCACCAAAGCCATCGCCTCGCTGCGCATCGACCCCGACGAACTGGCCGGCGGGAAGCGAGGGGGGTGGGACAGCGTTAAGGGACTGCCACACTCCGCTTCCTCGCCGGCGGAAGGACAACCTGGGCGCTCGCCGCCCGCCGCCGTGTCACCACCATCGCCCGCGCCGCCGGGGTCTCAGCACTTTAGAGCCTCCCGACGTTGCCCCTCGCCCATGCCCCGGACACCCGCAGACGCCCCACAAAACACAAAGACCAGCAAAGACATATCGTAGGCGTGCAACGAAATGACGACAACATAAATTTTGCACAGTTTATTCGCTTTTCTTTCGTTCTGGAATAACACACACACACACACACACTCACACAGACAAATATGATGAACACTCATACACGCGCACACAACCGCACATGCTTTCACACACTCAGGCATGCACATCCAACATGCAGTCGCACAACCACTCACATACATACACAAAATTCACGTTGGGAGATGTTCTTTCGAAAGGACGCGTGCGCGTGTGAACGTGCGTGAGTGGGGGCCGGCCAGCTTCAAGGAAGTCAAGTGGTACTTGAATAATAACGACAATAATAATTCTGAAAATAAAAACAAGAATCCGCCCCGTGTGCCTTTGCTGGGTGTTTCTGTTCATTTCAGCAGTCCCCTGATCAATTTCATGCCCCGCCCCTTCCTCCGCCTCCTTTTTTGATTGACACCTTACATTCTGGACAAGCGATGTGAAGTGACGAATTATTGTACGGTTGCACTAAAACATATTTTTATAGGAGTGAAAATGCTTTTTTGTGTGTACAGCAGCAGTAATGGAATAATGCTATTTATGATGATGATGAAAATTGTTACCATATTTGATAAATTGTACATTTTTATTTCTTATTTCTGTGGTGGCCACCTTTTTCTATGTCGCGCATGCTTTTAATTGCTTACATCGGCAGTACATACTCACGACATGAGGATGTGTCAACAATATTTAGCCTGCATATGACTTCATCCGTTCAGTCGATAATCTTGACATGACCATACATTTGCATTAAGTCCTTTTGGCTTGTACATTTTCTCGCTGCTCTTCTTCTTCCTCTTCTTCTTCTTCTTCTTCTTGTGGTGATATTTTCAGGATTTTTTTCCTTGCAATGTTTCTGCGTTCACTGAATTCAACCGTCCCCACACCCCACCCATATTCTACGTCCTATAAACTACTACATCCTCGACTCTTCCCCCGCTGTATCTTTTAAAGTGAATAGTACTGTCGTTTGAAATGAAATTTGTCACTACAGAGAAAAGTGTTGTGGGCGATCCTGCCAAATTTGAATAATAAAACAGTTGCCCCAAAAATACGTTTGAAAATACAGTAGTGAAAAATCAAGCCACTCTCGGATGGTGTGGGCGTGTCAGTTGAGTGCGCAGAAACCACGCCCCTCTCCTCTGTGAACTGTCAATCAAATAGATTCCTAATTCCGGTAAAAATCCATGTTACTTCATCTCGCGCCTTTCCTGCGTTTGACTTTTAAAACAAAATGTCACGTCATTCCTCTGGCTTTTGGCCATGTTGTGCGTACTCACAGCCAACATCGAGGGACTCGAAAGTTACCACGGCAGCCCAAACTCCGTTCCAGACGTTGGCAGTCAAGTGGATTTTTTTTGAAAACAATTTAAAAAATCCAAATAATGAATCCCGTTCCTTGCGCTGTCGTCGAAAACTTTCCAGGATAGGTTTGAAGCCGCAAAAATGAGCTCGTAAATATACATATGTACAGATACGTACATACATATAAATACATGTTGTGTACTGTACATGAAGCTCGTGTGTGAGTAGTTTGTTTTTGTAAGAAAAAACCCCATCATTTTTAAAATTATTTATTCTCGACGCCATTCAAAGTCTCCGAATGGTGAAAATATTCAATTGTATGATCGTGTGTGCGTCTGCCTTTTTCTAATCTCTCTTTGTACCTGGTGAAGGCCAGCTGAGGGTGGAGACGCCACGTCGCGTCACGCGCTTATGAAAAGAAGGCTCAGTGTAGTGCTGGTTCATACAATACGTGTACAGTAATACTCTCACAAAAGTGTGTGTGCGTGTGTGTGTGTGTGTGTGTGTGTGTGTGTGTACGATGACATGCAAACAAACATGATTGTTGTTTTCAAATAAAGAGAAATGGAACAAGTTGTCTCCGCTATTTGTGCTTATTGTAGCTGTTGTCGTTTCCGATATTTATTTTCCCTTTTTTTCCTCCCGAGCTGCTAACCCTTTCAGATTTTACAGGCTAGCAGCACAACACTGACAAATTATCGTTTTTACTTCCCCTCTCGAAGGGATCTCTTTTTTTTTCAAAGAGAATTGTACAGGTTGAAGGTCACATTAATGGAAGAAAAAGTTTTGAAATGATTTATCTTCGTCTTTTTTTTAACATTACAAAATCGTGGCATTTGAACGTGGGTGTGTAGACGTTTTATGTCCGCGGTATATTATCGTGGATGATGACAGACTGAGCAGTCACAGAGTTAAATACTGTATTGTCATTTCGATATGTGGAATTTCTTTATGAAGCCCTTAATGATTAAATGGTCGTTTTAGAGTTTGTCTGATATTTATCTCAAAAGCAAGTAAAGTCTTAGTGTGAGCTAAATGTGTACTGTGACAAAAGTAGTAATGGCAAACGTTGGAAATTTGTAGGTTACTGTAAATAAGTAAAATTGTAACCATAAAAACAAGAAACTGATGCTCCCTTGTTGCACTTGTTATAAGGTTAGTTGTTGACGTGAAGTCTCCCGTCCACCAGGTGGCGACACGAAAATCCTGCTCTGCTGCTAAAGCCATCGCGCAGCGCGAAATAGGACAGAGAAGTTTTTGTTTTTCACACAAAGGCTCTTTAACTTTATTTATCTCAGCTCCTAAGATACCTTAGCTCTTCTATGGAGACCCTTAAAATGCTTTAGAGACGCAGCAGCCTTTTTTGTCGTTATAGTCTTAACGTGAAATTATTTTGACGTGTGTGGCGCAGACGAAGTCTTAGCATAACATTGGTGTATGGTGCCACTTGCTGCAAGTCAAGCTACGTTTGCATCGTTTTCTATCGAACAATCAGACGCGCTCTGGCCGTTTCTTCGCGTCCACGTCAAGATGGCAGCCGCCTGTGTGCATCGGCCGGCTGCTCGCTGACTGTCATGCTGAGATTAGCTCGTTTTTTCAGGGCAGTGACGTTGACGAGAAGCGTCTGCGGCTTTTCCGCCGACGACATGGCCAAGGGAAAGTTTTTCTACGCCGTGAGGAAAGGATTCCACCCTGGTGTCTACAACTCCTGGTGAGAGACGAGTTAGTCAAACAAATCGACTGTGTCTATATGGAAATGGCGTTTTGTTGTGGGAGCTTGCGGCACCTGCCGTACACCCTCGAGATTTCCCGCGGTTATAAATCGTTTTCAAGTGCAGCCAAATACGAAATCAGATCCATATTTACTTCAAACCTTTTGTAAAGGCCATTTTTCTCTCTTCTGTTCGGCACACACATAACTCTTCTCGTCGTATTTGCATGTAGACAAATGACTTTATAATACGGCCAGACAACTCTGTCTTCCACAACGGCTTCGAAAGCATTTTTCATGTTCAGCACAAGACGGCAGCTAGCCTTTTGATATTGTTGCTGTATAGTTTAGCACACAAATGACTCCTCTTTGGTATTTCCATAAAGCCAAATGTACTATAAAAGAGAGACAGACAAGTCTGTACTGGTTTGGGAATCAATGCTTTACAGAGACTGAATAGATAGAGACTACAGGTCATAACAACTATCGCCTAGTCACCCGTCTAATATACAGCTGATGTAAAATTAGTTTTATCACTGCAGCTGTGGAGTTTCTTTTGGGATGGTTCTCATTTGTGCTTTTCAATTTTGTTTGCCCTGCAGGGATGAATGTAAGGCCCAGGTGGACAAATTCCCATTGGCCTCCTTTAAGAAATTTGCTTCAGAGAAGGACGCGTGGGCCTTCGTCCGAGGATTGGAAGCGTCTGCGGCACCTCCGCTGCCCAAAGGTGCATATGTAGAGGACTTCTACTCTTCTACTTCATCTCAACACTCATTTAATGAAGGCAATTCTCCAAATAAGTTGTTTCCTGCTCTCATTTTTTTTCTTCTTTTTTTTTCTTTTTTTAGCAGTGGAACCCGATGTGTATTTGCTTCCCAAAAAAGGGCCTGAGCCTTTGGAGTACATTCCACTAGGCAAGAAGAGAAGTCACGTGGAGGAGGACGAGGAGCAGCAGCAACAGAAAGCTATAGTGCCATCCAAACGCGTCAAACTCAACCAGAGTTCGTCTTCGGACAACAAAGATGGATTCACGTACATGGGTAATGTGTGTGTGTGTGTGTGTGTGTGTGGTGCTTTGTGGCTGTGTACAGTGATCAAGTGGGGGGGAACACTCCATGACTGCAGTTAAAATGAATCTGTTGAATGCATCGGCGTGCGCATACAGGTGATGCCGTGGTGGTTTACACGGACGGATGTTGCTCCAGCAACGGCAGACGTGGCGCTCGGGCTGGCATCGGCGTCTACTGGGGTCCCCAGCATCCTCTGTGAGGAAACACTCAAGCACGTTAGCACACACACACACACACACATACGACGGCCACTACATCACTTGACAACCAAAGAAAATACAGTAAAAATTCCTTTTCAGGAATGTTGCTGAGCCGCTAGAGGGGAGACAAACAAACCAACGTGCAGAAATCCAGGCAAGAAATGGAATGTGCTGATGGGCTAAATCTCTGTTGTAGCTATTCCTTTGAGCTCATTTATCAGGACATATATTCTATTTTTTTTAATTCATTTATTTTTTAAGCAACTTTAGGACTCTAATTTGACGGCTCGTTCTGGTAAATTGTTGGACCTTTTAATTTGTTTGACTTCTTCATGAGCATATTTACATGCATTTTTGATGAAAGGGAGGGACACAGATTTCACAGACGAAACACTCATTTTCCCTTTGTGAAGAAAAACAATGCAGCAAACCCACCCGAAAAATTGCATCAAATTCAGATCCATTGAAATGCATGGGGGGGGCAATAAAACTCATTTCTGTAACCCCACAACAATCTTGAATAGCCTGCCAATAAGTGGTTTCCTCAAAAAATAGCGGTTTACCTTCCCCAAAAATAAAAATATATTTTTTAAATATCAGTTTTGAATTTTAAAAAATCCCAAAATTGATTAATCCACTTGTGCCAAACCAGGAGTTTACCATAGTTGAGAAATGCAAAACAGGTTTGAAGTAATGTCTTTGTAATTTGCTTTTTCGATAGGCCAATGGGGATTCAAATCAGACATTCGATTTTTGTGAAAACCCAGTAAAATGCATTTCTTTCGAAACCCTCGCTCGTGTGCGCACCAGGCGGCGTGCATGGCGCTGCAACAAGCGAAGGAACAAAACATCAAGAAGCTGCTGGTCTACACGGACAGCAAGTTCACCATCAACGGTCGGTGACCAACACAAGAACATACAGCGGCATTTCATCGCAACGTTTGAAAGCCAGGAAAGGTTTGGACGATGACTGATTGAAGGCGCGGCTCTCGTTTAGGCATCACCAAATGGGTGAAGAACTGGAAACTGAACGGTTGGCAGCTCAAGTCTGGCGGCAGCGTCACCAACAAGGACGACTTTGAGAGGCTGGACCGTCTCAGCGCCGAGCTGGAGGTGGTCTGGGTACGTTTTCTAATTGTTTAGAGACCTCATTTGAACTGCAAATTGTCCAAATCTTTGGACTTTAACTCATTCAGTACCAGCCAATTCTGGACCAAGTCTGAAAAGACGTTTAAAAATGTCTTTGGGAGTAAATTAGTTAAGCCTCTCAGTTAGAAACATTCTCCTATTTCTGTCATCATCCATGGATGCAGACTGGTTATCAAAAGAAGACATTTTGTAAACATCTGCTTTTACTTTGGGAAAACACTAGTTCACATTTTTGCTCATTTTCTGATGGACCAAGCCAGAAATAGAAAAATCCAAAATAATTTTTTTGCGCATTTTCTGCGCTTTAAATTTGAAATCAAATCCTGTTTTGGAGAAAAGTGATTTCTTTTTAAATCCAATTCATCAATTAATCATAACCGAACAGTGTTTTGTTTTAGGGGGAGGGGCCATTGAATGTATTTGAAATTGATTGCTTGAGTAATTGGGTGTTGCAGTATTAAACAAGACCAGTACGAAATACGCATAGGATGTGCATTTTTTATTTTTGTCCACTTGGGGTTGCCATCCTCGCATTTTACACTGTTGTAGTATCTGTGACTTTGCATGCATGTGGCTTTAAAAGGCAGGCCCTGGTGAGTGACATGGGAGTCAACAAATGAAAGTGTACTGTTGGCTTTTTGTCAAGAACTTTTAATGCAACAAATAGGTGGATGGTAGAGCTTGTGTTTTATTTTTGGTGTCACCAAATTGAGCTCTACAAAACCTCTCCCCACATTAAGAAGAGGGGAGGGGCTCACACAATTTGACAAAGCCTATTGAGGCCTTGATTTTCATACTCAAGGTAACTCAATGTGCTTTACGAGAATAAAGGGAAGGAACGTGCATTGAAAGCGTGTGCGGTTTTGTTGCAGATGCACATCCCAGGCCACGCGGGCTACAGAGGCAACGAGGAGGCCGACAGGCTATCCAGAGAAGGAGCGGCAAAGTCCAAGCAGGCCCTCCACTGACCCCCACCGGGACGACGTTTTGCTTTATTGAGGTGTTCGTCACCGTCATCATCTCCGTCGTCGTCTTGTTGTTAACTGAGGCCCCGGCCCCCTGGCCCCTATATTCTTGCTGATTTTTTTTCTTCCTTTTCCAATAAACTTGTTTTGGGCCTCAGCCTTCGTCTTGGTTGAGAGGTTTGTGATGTCATGTGAAGTTTGGAGTCGAGGGGACGCGAGGAAGCGTAGGAAGAATGTGTGCACGGAGGAGCGCTGGAAGCTGAGCGAGACGATTAGCTCTTGGGGGTCGTCTGCGTGGGAGGAAAACCTCAAGTGCTTATTTAGTGGCAAGTCGTGTCCTCCCCTGACCGCCAGGGGGCGCCCGAAGCTTGCACAGCGTTTGCCCTAGTCCTCTTTAGTCGAACTGGAAAGCGATGGTGGTCCCTTATTTACTTCCTCCATCCTTTCCTTGCTGCCTTATTTTCTCGTGTCCTTGTTTCCTTTCCTCCCTCCTTCCTTCCTTCCTTGGCAATCCTTTCTCACTTTCGTGTTGTCATCGCTCCTTCTTTGTTGCTTTACCCGTTTTCTGTTTTTGCTGTCCCTTTTTGTTGCCTTGTCTCGCCTTGCCTTGTCTTTTTTTGCATCATTGTTACCTTCCCTCTTTCCCTCCTTGTTGCTCTCCTTCCCTCCTCCATCATCATGTTTTTCATCATGACTGTGGTCCTTTCCCCTCCGCCCGTCCTCCAGTTTGCGCGTTCCTGGCAGCGAGCGGATAGCATGGCCACTCGGCCGGAGGCGAGCCAGTCTAGGCGTGAGAGAGCGAGAGCGCCTCTCGCAGGTCAGAGTTCATCTCTGCTCGCTCACCCCCTCACCGGCGCCATCCTCGTTAAGCAACGCCGCCGCGCTGGCATGGAAACGCGGTGGCGCCCCGCTGGAGGGAAGGAACAAAGTGTAAAGTGGACTAAGTCAACAGCACGGATGCGTGAAGTTTTTCTATACCGTTATCCGGGGGAGATGTTCTGCTGAGGTCGACGCTCCCTGCGAACGGAGTCTGCGAATTACACACCAGCCGCTGTGTCCTCAACACCCGCGGCCACAAAACTTCTCTTGTTTTCATGTTCATTTGCAATTTCTCACTCTTGAGTTTCGTCGACACGACTGTGCCGCACTGGACGAAACTCAGCAGGCGAATTTCATTGCGCGCAGTCGGGAGTTTGACCTCATCATCAGCCAGGAGTCGACATCTTTTGTTGTTTGGATTGGGTCATGCGGCCTTTATAAAGTAAAATGTCCAATTTAAAAATTGAATATAAGTATTTTACGGTTGGTCTAACCTCGGGAATATGGTTACAAAAATAAAAGAAAAATGGTCCCAACTTGAATGAATTATTTGCAAATTGTCCAACCCTATTTGCCATTGTGACAGGTTTTTCTCTCTCTCTTCCTCACAGGCTTACACACAAGTGACAAGCAATTCAAGGTAAGGCAACTTTGCACAAAATCTAGTAGCATTTGGAACTTTTCTTCACTCTTTGCAACAAAAAGAAAAACCTTTGTGACCTCTTGCTGCCAGGCTCTCCCATGCCCCTTAAAACTCATTCAGTACCAGCCAATTCTAGATCAAGACTGAAAAGACGTTTAAAAACGTCTATGGGAGTGAATGAGTTAAAAGCAGTGGTGGGCGTGCATTTCAACCTTAGGCCTTCAGTGACGTCACATACATTCACACAATATAGGCTCGTCAGGCAGCACTTCATTTGAGGAGCATTTAAAACCATCAAGTATGCATTCACAATTAAGAGCAGGAAACTAAATTTAGAGATATTGTCAAAAAATAAAAAGATTTAAAAAAATACTAAATAAAATGGCACTCAAATTACGCTGTGTGATCATAAACAAGTCTGTCCAATAAATTGCGCAATGTCGCAGTTTCATATAAGACACCAACCAAACAATAACAAAACAAACTATTCTTTGAAAATAAAATTCACAGATCATTTGCATTTTGAGAATAGGCTATACAACAGCAAATAACTGAAAATGTTGAGCAGCTGAGATTGAACAAATTTTAGTGCACGAAGCTGACTACAATGCGCCATTATAAGTTGCAGGTGAGCTGATTTATTTGATACATTTTTGTATCTTTGTCATTTTATTTCGTGACCATTAATACTAACGAAATAAAATAACAAGAAGAAATGTAAAATAAAATTCATTTACTCACCAATGTAGTGCCTTTTCACTGAGCTGCAGATCTACGCGAGTGTCCCCAAACGTTTTGAAACGCACCGTAGCTTGTAAGTGCCCAGCCGTGCTCTGATGTTTCCTTGCTGCCTTGGTAAAACAACTTAAATTGGTAAATCCAGTGGAAGGTCCGTCTTGAAAATTGTGTGGAAAGTAGTCCTGCAACCAGATCAAGTCTTCTCCTTCGACCATTTTGGGTCAAAATGCAGCAACAGCTCCCTCGAGCAGGCGCGAATCCAATCACCGAATGCGCACGTCCAGTGTCGACGTAAGTCCTGCTCGCTGGCCCTGGTACGCAGACTCGTGATCTGATTGGCTATTGCAACCTGACTGTGCCCGTTCATTTACAGCGCACAGGGGCCTGCTCTGTTTAATCTGAAGGCCCCAAGCAAGTTTATTTTACCTGGCAACACAAGCTATCTGAAATATGATTGGTTAAAAACTCTACCATAATAAATAAGTTATTTATCGAGTGGCTTTCAATGTTATTTAAAATAACATTGAAAACCACTCGACTAAGTGGAAATAATATGACGTAAAGAATACAGAATAATTTTGTTGACATATTTATGAAAATAAAATAACAAATTAAATTTGTTATTCTCAGAAAAGTAAAATTATTAAATTTACTTTTAATGTTTAGGCCAGAATGTTTAGGCCAGCAGAGAAGGCCTTGCTGGCCCTGACGGAACGCCACTGGTTAAAAGCAATGTGAGTTCCCAAAATGAAGGCCTTCATTCTGCCTAAAAGTCACTTTAAGTCTTAAATCCTGTTTGCTAAAATTACTTAAACCTGAGGCCTGGATAAGCCGAAAGATGATTTCATATTCTTATCTTGCTCACACATAATGGGAGATCCTATAGACAGGGTAAAAATATGCGCTTCTGTTATAACCCTTTGAAAAATGGCCGGAAAATGTAGCATTACCCTCGTGGACATATTCTTTATCCTCTGCGAAGAGCAATTTACTGAACTGACTGTTTTGATGCAAGCACCAGAAGGAGCAGCATGATGTCTATTAAAATCGAAGCCAATGTGTCAAAAATGTTCATTCTTTACATTTAATGTAAACATGTCATGACTATATTTTTATAAAGTGCAATATGGGAGTGTTTCCATGGCCACAGCATGGTTTCACCTTCACAAAACCCAGACCCAATCAAAATGCCAAGACAAAGATGCGACCTTTATGGGAGCGGTCAAGCTTTGGCCGGGCTCCTCCAGCTTCCCGTCATCTGCATTCAGTCGGTCGGGCCTCGTCTTGTTCCATGCGGCCCGGTCCAGTTCACGCTCGCACTTGGCAGATTCTGCTCATGCGGGGCTTCATTACCGCCGAAGAGAATCGACATTTTGGCGAGCTATGCCACCCCGCGGCCGTCTTGACTTTTATGGCACGTTTGAATCCCAACAAGACAACGGGCAGGAAGGAAGGATAGACGCCTACTCGCACTTGTTTATTGGAAAGTGCGCATGGATACTTAGATTTTCATAATAACAAAAGGGAAAATCCAAATGTGCCATTCGCATTCAACCAAAAATTCTGTCACATTACAACAAAAATATGTGTCAAGTTCATTAATATCGGGACATCAAAGGAACAAAATTTGCCTTTCAGCTTGAGTGTGAGGGGAGTTGCATCGAAGTCAGGTGAACGCCTGTGTCGGAACGCGTCCCACTTTTAAAGGGTTATAAAAGTCACAAGGCTGAGGTTTGGCTGCTCAGCTCTTATTTGTATTTCAGGATGATGCGGCTATGGACAAAAAGCAGCAAAATGAATTCCCAAATATTTTGGGCAATCTGATGATCAGAACGCATTGGGCGGCGCTTTACAATCCAGATGGACGGTAACCCATCCCAAGCATCATACCAAAGCAAACAAAGTGGAATGTTCTGCCATAGCCAATCAATCAATCCCCAGACCACAATCCGATTGAGCATGAACTTCGCTTGCAGAACTGAAGAAAACTGAAGAATGGAGGTCTGAGTAGCGTATTGGCCCAAATATAAGACGGCCCTGATTATAAGACGACCCCCTCTTTTTCAAGACTCAAGTTTGAAAAAAAGACTTTTTGAACACCAAATTAATTTTTATACAGAAAATAATTACAGTACATCTGAAACAAATGATTCTAACAATATATTTGAGAGAAAAAGCATGTTATTTTGCCTCATTCAAATCTTAATACCTGAACATTTAAATATGTAAACGAAAGTGCAATCACATTCGTAAATAAATGGCTTCTGGTTTTTGAAATTTAAATTACATCATAACTTCTCCTCAGCTGCCGGTTCACCTGGCCGATCTTCGACCCAGTTTTCTCCAGATTGTCGCTACGTTTCTCCATTTTCTGTTATCTCTTCTATTATTTAATTCTCTTTTCTTTCTTACCGCAATTTTTTTATTTTTCTTCTTCGTGACAGGGGTTCACTTTGGCCTGGGGAGTCAAGTTCAGCATTCGCTTCATTGATATCTGGCGCCATCTAGTGTCGTGAATGGGTATAATGTCTAGACCCCAAATATAAGACGACCCCCACTTTTTCAGTTTTATTTCAATGCAAAAAACACCGTCTTATATTCGGGCCAATGCGGTATTTCTGATTGTTGACTCATGGTGGTATCTAAATTCCAGTCTGCGGGTCCCCAAAATGCAATGTGGGTGACCCAAAAAGGAAGATGTCCTGGGAGGGGAGTGCAGGTTTTGCGTCTCATGATGTTATCTTAACTTTGGTTGCAAAGTTGAGTTTTTCCATTCTTATGTGGTGGTCGCTTTGACTCTCAAGTTGTGGTTGTGTCTCGTGGTTCTCGTTACTTGGCAGTGGGCCCAACTTGTCACGTGATCCCATAGCTAGCGTAGCATTGAAGGGCGTTCCGGACGATCTATCCCTGGTGAGTTTGGAACAAAAATGCCTTCATTGTACATTTGTGTATGTGGACATTTGAGAAAGTTCATTCGTAAATGGAAGGAGAAGGGGTGGGGGTAGCAATGGCTGGCTGGCTGGTGCCAGCATTATCCGTCTGCATGTGGAGGGCAAAGTTCAGCGCTTGGCCGCCCATGCATCCTGCCAGGCGAGCTTCGGCAGCTGCCATCTCCCCACTCTTATCTGACTCCCGTAAGCCCGCCGCCAGCCAGGCTCGGCCTCACTCTAATTGACTTTCTCCCACTGAGCCTGCAACGTGCTGCGGGGCTGCTGCCGCGGAAGGAAGGGAGGGGGTGGGGGTAATAAATTTAAAAAAAAGAAAACACCTACACAGTGTGGAGACCTGCCCAGTAAACACGTCGCCACCGCACAAATGAAATTCGGTGCATAGAGCGGCCGTGAAGTGTGCGAGTGTGACGCAGCCGCCGAAGGGAGGAAGGCGCTGGGGAAGGACATTGTCACGGCACAAGACGTTTGACGCAAAACACCTTTGAACTAAAAATTCAAAAAAATGAACGATGTTCAATCAGCACTTATTTGATATTCCTCATAAATTGCCAGCTTGCAGCATGACGATGGCCTTGAACACCGCCACTAGGGGGCAGCATAGTTTCCAACTGTACATGACACTGGAGGAGGTTTGTGTGTTACAACAAGTGTTTGTGTGATGCTAATCCGGGAGCTAGTGACGAATCGTAACATCGCCTTTGATTGTATTTTGTTTTTGTCACAAAATGTGTCGCCATCGTTAATCACGCTTGCCGCCTTTTATTGAAGCGAAGTAGGTCAGCGTTTTCACGTCACTTCACGCTCGCTCTCATGCCCGCCTCTCGCTTTCTGTGTGCATGTCCTCAGATCGCTGCGGTCACGGGGAAGACGGTTATGGAGAGAGCAAGGTGGCGTGCCCGTGAGGAGGAAGAAGATGCAGGCTTATCCTCGTAAGCGTGAGGAAGACGGGGAGGAAAAGAAGGAGGAGGAATGATGGCAAAGGAAGACAAAGTAGGAGAGCGGATGAAGAGGAATGGAGCAATCCGAGGCAATGAGGTGAAAATGAAGGCACGGATGAGAAAATGGGATTTGAGATGTGCAAAACGTTGGCCTGCAGATGTGAGAGGGAAAAGAGGAGAAGAGTCAGCCTTCGTCGTGGGAAAACATGTTGAACACAATCACAAGCATTCAATGATTTCAGGGGGCAAGGGTGCACCCAACATGGTAGTACGTGGCCTCTTCTAAGGTATTAATGCTCAGTGCACCACAGGTCATCCTTGGCCCACCCCTCAATGAAGTCCTTTTAACCAATGTGACCTCAGTCAGCTCGAGTGCTCCAATTTAGCGCCCCTCCTTGGCCCTATTTAATGTTGAAAGGAGCCGCCACAAGTAAAACTTTTAAGCAGAGTGAGTGGGTGAAATTTTATCTTAAAGGGTGCATATGTCCTGGGACTTGAAAAAAAAATACACAAATAAATTTTATGTTCTGGTATTCTTGTTTTACTATTATAGACAACACCAGAATGAAGTTGGTTATTTCCCTTTTAAGTGGAACCGTGTTTGCAAGGAACATGCATTTCTGGGACGAGCGACAGAGGCCTTGCACCCCTTGAAATTTGCCGAATCTTCTTGGCTGTAGCCAAGTAGCGTGGCGGTCGAAGCTGCAACACAAATTGGCACGTTATTGCAGGTGTGCCTAATGAAGTGGCCTGCCGCGCTTCCCATTCGTCAAAAACGGATGAAAAGTAATAATCCCCGAAGTCATCCCAGCCCGACAAAAGGTGGGCAGGAAGTTGTCCTTTGTTCCCGGTGGGGAGGCGTGTGCACGCGCACAGGCTCGGAGTAAAAAAAAAAAAGAAAAATAAATAAAGGAGCGAGGCGAATGAGCTCGCGCGCCCCCGCCGCATCCTTTGGCTTGCGTGCGCGCGGCCGCCATTCGAGGCGAGAGGAGGATACGGAAGAGCGCGCCAGAGAGGTAAACCTCCCTCCTCTTCCTCTTCTTCTGCAGTGTCTCATCATCGCATCTTCATCCCCCTCCTCTTCCCCTCGCCTCTGTCTGGCTTCCCTCCTCTCCCCCTGCCTTCACCCCCCCCCCCCTCACTTTAGTGAAGGCATGGCCAGATAGCGCGCGACAAAAGAGAGAGAGACGCCGAGGAAGAGCGCACCCGCTCCGACTCCCGAGGAGGAAGAAGAAGAAGACGACGAGTCGCCATCGTGTCTCTTGCGGTATGTTTTGCTTTTCCGTCATTTCCCATCGCGCGCGCTCGCGCGCTTCCCTGCTCGCCTCCGCGCATTGTCATTTCCTCCGCCCGCGCACGTGTGCGGAGGTGACAGTTGTCGGCCGGCGTGCACGCGCCCGCCTGCGCGGGGGCCAACGTTGGCGACTCGGCGTCCTCCTTTGCCGCCACTTTTCCCCCTTTTAGACGTGCGCGTGCAATGCGGCACCTGCAAAAATATTGCCCTCGTTATCTCTTTTCAATGCCATTGATTATTTTCAAGTCATAGATCAGAAGCGTCGAATTGTTATTATTATGAATGTATTTACACGGAGATGCCAGATGTCAGCTGTGACACTGGACACTTCATTAGGGACACACAGATTTTTGCATATGTTCAAACAAGACTTTTTTGTTTGTTTGTTTGTTTGTTTGTCGTCACACACGACAGTACTTTCAGGCTCTTACGAGGTGTTCCCAATATTAGAAACGTGACACTGTCAATCGGAGTTGCTGTCGTCATGGGTGGTGTGGTGTACCTAATCAAGTGGCTGTTGAGTTTGGGGAATCTTGCAGTGTTTTGCTCATCAGTGTTGAAGAGTATCGATCACAGGATTTAACTCGGGCACTTTGAGTCAATTGTCAACGGTCATATTTAGTTTGTCCGTCCGTTCAAGTATGTCAATGACGGACTGCAGAATTGTTGGCATTAGTTTCGCATTGGACGTTTTTGTTTTTTTTTTTTGTAAATGCAGAGAGTTGAGAGAGAGGACTTTTCTAAACTATAAATTGTCTTTTATTCCTCATCGCCATGCGCTTGGACTCAACTTTGGCGTCAGCATGCAACGACGTGACCATATTCGCAAACCAAGCATCACTTGGTCATTTGAACTTGCTTCGTGCCAGCAATTTTACGGCATTTTGACTGATCTTTCAAGACCCACAAAATATTGTCTTGCGCCTCAATGTAACGACCGAACCTACCAAAGGAACAACAAGACTCTTGTTTTTCTGTTCTTTCGTAATCAGCCATCGTACATGGGTTACTTCCATCCAAAAGCTTTTTGTGACTATCAAAAACATCAGCACCCAAAAGACAATTTTGACGTCAAAGTCATCGTTTGTTTACAGCCGTACAACCAGATGCATCCCCACAGGTGGCCCAAAGGCGGCCGTGCCCGCCCGCCAAGTTGCCTGTTGCGCTCGTGCCACGCATTGTAGGGAAATAATAATGTTAGCGGTGGTCAGGCATCCACGCCAGGTATCGGTATCAGGCCGATTCCAATCTTATTTCCAAGTATCGAATACTCGTAAAGATGGTCGATACCAGTCTGTGCCCTCTTGTGGCCACTATATTATCTGGAACTAAATAGCATGCATGGCTGACAGAGCATTTTTCTCCTTTCAACTGTATTCATGTCACTCATCTCATATGTCCATTCAAATATAATTTGTGTGTTTATAAGGTTGATGATGTCACTGCATTGCACACAACACATGGAAAAAAAAGGTCATAGAAAATTGGCAATAATTGCATGCGGTTTAGAGCGAAAATGCTATCATGGTCTTTCTTTAAACCCTGACATGCACCAATAATGATAACATGATAAGCTGTCCAGTGTAATGACCGCTGTCCCTGAAAGGGTTAAAATGATCTGTCAGTAGTTTAGTAGCAATTTGATGTATCAAAATTACTTGTGCTATTGGTGTCGCTGCATCTGCAAGAGTTGAGTATTGGTCTGATAAAATGTGGTTTCAAACTTTCCCTAATGAATAATATATTCGTAATAATAGAATTAGGCCACCCCCCGCCACCCCCCCCCCCTCCCTGAAACTGAGGTCTGCATGCAACTATGAAACACGCCATGAATGGCGCCGACTCAACGCACGGCTTGTGTTTGACCCTCAATCAGGGATGGCAATTTTCCGCGGATACGCGGAAATCCGCCGTTTTATTTCTTAAATTGATCATTTTTGTGAATCGTCTAAATCCGTTGAGAAAATTTTAGGGGGGGTCAGGTACCTTATCGTCGAGTTTTCACGAGCTCTCCCGATCAGTCTTTCCATCTTCCGATTGTAAACAGCCCTGCGATTGGACGTGTATGATGTCTTACTTGTTGTGATTGGTCACCCCGTCCAGGCCACGCCCCTTTCCGCTTTTTTCATCACTAGCCATTGCCATCCCTGCTCAATGGCTTTTTTTTTTTTTACATGCATACATGAGTTTTGTTTCCTCACACCACACATACTCTTTTTTGGTTTTGTCATGTCTACACAGTCTGCTGGGGTTTCAGGCGCGGAAACACGTCGGCATTTCTCCCCCATCATATAATCGAGAAAAAGAGCCGATTGACCGCCTCTCGGCTGTGACGCTACATCAGACAACTGCTACGTTACTCGCACGGAGCAACAATGTGTACGACCAGATTTTTTTTTCTGCCGCAAAAAGTAAATCTACCGTGCGATGCTGAAGGTCGTCCGTTTCTTCTCGCCTTGAACTACGCCGCGTCGTTTCCAGTCGAGCTCGTTGCTGCCAGCCAGCATGCTGTGGCACAATGTGGTACTGCACTGAAGGCATGCAACCAACGACTGCTACATGTTAGCTGTTACTGTCATCGACGATCGAGAAATGGGAGCGGGAATGCACATTTGGCTACTTGGACCTTGACACCGACTGGCGACCAGTTGATTGTTTGTCTCTAAGTACTCGATTAGACTCCCGAATGTTGTATTACTTTGTAGAGAGTGAATATTGGCCGTGTTCCAAGACACAAAGACAAATATATCATCGTGCACGCGTGCGTCTCTACTGTAACGCGCCGAGCACACGCTGTATGAAATCGGTTTGCTCGTGTTGGTTTTGTATTATTGATGCGGCGAGCGGGCGCACGTGTTTGTTTGCTGCCTTCCCGTCTGCCGGCCGTCACAAGGCACAACAACAGCCGTGTGTCTGCGCCATTGTGCGCCTTGTTGCGCGGGCGCGTGGAACGGGGAGAGTGTATGTGCAAGTGTGCGGGTATAGGAGCGCTGCATCAGACTATAGCAGACAGGCTGAGTGTCAGTCGGAATACTAAACAGTCAGAGACACCTTCTCACACCGCGCCATGCGCACAAGCCAAAGCTTTGCCAGATGCAAGAGCGCAATTTCGACATCTGCTCACGTTTTGCACGACTGAATTTGTCTTGTTCAATCGCAAATGGCCATGTCGTCACATTTGTTTTTTTAAATAGATGTGTTCCAAATTTATTTTAGATTCACATTTTTAGGCAGTCAAAAATGCATTTTTCCCCATAGTTTATGCACCAAAAAAGACATCCAGCAACTATTGTCTTCCTTTTTTTTGTAGATAAAAAATATTTTCTTTTTTTTTTAAACTTTTTTTTTCATATTTTTACACCACCAACGTTTTTTTTTTCCACAATTTTTGTAACACTTAAAACAAACGTTTTCCCCCATTTTCGGCATTTAAATTTGTGTTCTTACTCATTTTGCCACATTTTTGTTCTTAAATATTGCTATTTTATGCATTTAAAAAATATGTAGATATTGTTTTACGCATTATAAACACTTCAAAAAGGCACCCACCCACATTTACCTTCTAAAACATGTTCATTCTTTTAATTGTTGTTCCTATACAGTATATGAACTCAATTTTTTTTTCACATTTGTCTACATTTACTAATAGGCTCTTACTCTTTTTCCGGCATTTAGAAAAATATTTTCATTTTATACACAATTGTACAGTGTAATTTTTTTTCTGTGTTTTTTTCTTCCCCCCCACAATTTTAAGCACATGAATATTTTTTTCAATTTTTTTGCGTGCTTAAACTTGTCTTTTTATCTCCCATATACGTTAAATTGAATAAATGTAATTTTTTTCCCCACAATTTTATGTGGTAAAAGTCAAATCCTATTTATGTATTTAGACAATTTTATGTGCTTTATTTATTTATTTATTTTCCCCCGAACCCTCTCAGGGACAGCAGTTACTACAGTGGACAAGCTTATCAGGTTACAGGTTATCATTATTTGTGCATTGCGTTTCTGTATCTGCTTTTCCCTCCACATCACCCGTGCATGACCTGCACATACTCTGTAACGCGCATTCCATCATCACACAGACACAGAGTGGGAGAGTTTAGCAATGGGGTGAGGGCTTCCTTCTCGATGGGTTTGGGAGGGGCGGGGGGGGGGGGGGGGGGGAGGGAGAGGGGCTATTTGATGTGGGCGAGCGGCGCGGCGCGGCGGCCTCAGATGAACTCGGCGAGCCCGCCCGCGTCCTCAACGGCGGGGAGCCAAATTTACATTTGGATTCGAAATGCTGCTGCACTGCAGTCTTGCGCGTGTGCCCGCTTCTCGGTCAGCTGACGCGATCACGTGACCTTTGACCTTGCGAGCATTTCAACCTCTTGCCGTGGTTTTGCAGAAGATGAGGAGGCTCGAGGAGGCGGGAATCTGAACTCGTTTGCCATCCGCGCGCCCGCGCTCGAGCCGATCCAGCCAGGTACGCTCTTCGGCCTCCTCGTCGGCGTCACCGTCTTCGGTCCGGTGTGATGATGTCACTTCCTGTCCAGATGGAGGTAAATGCAGCGGACAAACGCCATCGAACCAGATCCAAAGGAATGCGTGGTAGGAACCTTTGCCACATTTTTGCTCTTTTCGAAACACCATTTTTCTTTTTCCTCTCCTCCTCTTTTTTTCTCCTTTCAACGGCTTATTACTTTTCCAGTTTGCTGCCCGACTGCATTTTCTGACATGGTGCGGCGCAAATTAGGCCGAGCTCACCGTGACTTTTTTAACTCCTTTTTGTTTCTTCCTCCTGTCCCCTTTTGACTTTGTTTGATTCCTTTTCCCTTGACGTCCTCCAAGATCAGACTTCCCTTCCCGCTAACTTTTCTTTCCTTTCTCATTTTTACGTCCTCTTACTCCTTTCTCCTCCATACTTTTTTTTCCTCCTTAGCATTTTCTCTCTCTGCCTCTTTGGTTTCACATTCCGTTTGCGTCTTTCTTCTTTTCTTCTTTCGCCCACCTCCAACCTTGACTTTGTCATTTCTCCACTTCCTTTCTTCTTTCTCCTGTGCATCCTTCACATGCCTTGTTATCCTTTTTTGGATTCCCCGTAACACCTTGCTTCTCTCCTTTGCTTCCCCCAAGTCGTATTTTTGCCATTTTACCGCCTCGAAGGCTTTATTTCTCCATTTTTTTTTCTCCCTTCTCATGTTTTCCCCTTTCCGTCTGTTTCCCTTTTGACATCCTCTCCAAGTTGCACTTCCCACCTCCCATGTGCTTGTTTTTAGCTCTGGCGTCTTCGGCGCACGTGTCGAGAGCACTTTGTGTCCGTCGTGTTGACATGGTAACTTGTCGTGACGAGGCCGCCGCTCACTGTTTTTTTTGCCGTCTGCGTGTTGTCGTCGTCGTGTGAAGCCGTCGTGGAGGCCGTGACGCAGGAACTCTTCAGGTATGTCCAACTTGGCTTTTTTTGTTTCGTGCGCGCGTAGTTGTCATCAAGTGCTAAATATGAATGCATTCTGACTGGAAACGCACGCATATACTCACTCACTCACTCACTTTGAAGCAAACAGTGAGTCACGATCATGTAAATGATGCGCTTGCGGTTCTGCAGGAGCCTTCGCGGGACAACTCATCTCCACACACACATTCAGGCGCAATCGTAGAAATGAGCTCATCGTGTTCGTGTACTCAGCCGGACATCCCGCCCATCCCGATTTCAGACTTTTAGACCAAGCGCACTACATGTGCGCTCTTCAAATTGTCACTTCATTCGCTTGTACGGGCAGAATCATGCGGATTATCGGGAATATTAGTATTCATAATGATATGGAAAAACTCTCTTGACGTCCTATATTTTGTTGTTCTACTTCTTCCTTTCATAACTTTGCTGCTGTGAATTGGGAATTTCTCCATTGCGAGACTAATAAAGGTTTTCTTATCTTATCTTATTATCGTCGTCTGTCTTGTCAGCTGTCCGACGGCGGGCTGCGATGGTTCCGGTCACGTCAGCGGAAAGTACGCGAGACACCGCAGGTAAGACCTGCCTACTGAACATGCGTGTGTGTGTGTGTGTGTGTGTGTTTGATGTGGTGACCTAATAAGAATTTGGGCATGATGACGAATGGTCACCAGAGCGGCGGCGGGATGCAGGTCACATGGAGGCACAAGTGCACAACTTTTTATTTTGCCGAGTCGTCTTTTAATGTGGAACAGCAGATGGTGCGCGGCACTTAACGCGGCAGCGCCTTAGCCGCCTTCCGTCACGTCGGAACGATGACGAGACTTGATTGGCGAATGCGGCGAAGATGCCCAGAGGGCGCGCAAAGCTCACACGAGTGGCGAGAGAATACCCGGCGCGTCTCGACTGCGCGCTCCCCACGAGGACATCACGCTCATCACGTGACTGAAATGGCGATTTTCCAATTTTTATTATTATATTTTTATTTTTTGCAACCGCCCCCTCCTTTTTTGTTTCTTTCACTGTCTTCCGCGCATGAGTCCTTCTTTGTCTCTTTTGCTCTTTTTGAGCTGAGCCGCTCTTGCGCTCGGCTTTCTTTTTTCTTGCTTTCTCTGTCACACTTTCTTCTTCCCGCTCTCTGTTTCTATTTCTCCTCACTTTTTCTTTGTCACCCTTTCTCCTTTTCTCTTTTTACTGTTTCACTTTCTCCTTGTCTTTCTCTGCCCCTTTTTACGCTGACTAGTCTTTCTTTCTTTCGTTTTCTCACTTTTTCCCTTATTTTTTGGCTCACTTTCTTTCTTTCCATTTTGTTCTCGCTCTCACTCGATCATTTTCTCTCTCTCTCTGTTTCGATTCTTTTTCACTCCATCTCACTTTCACTTCCTTTCCCTCTCTTTTTGTTTGTCTTTCACTCTTTACACTTGCTCCTTTTCTGTTTTCCTCACTTTTTCTCTCTATGACTATTTCTACTTTTCTCTCTCTCTCTCTCCTTTCTGTTTCGCTTTCATTTTCTCACTTTCCTCTTTCTCTCGCTTTCCCTCTTTAGTCTTTCTGTTTCTCTCTCACAGTCTCTCCTTCTCACGTTCTTTCTCGAGCTCACTCGCTCCCTTTCTCCTCTTCCCTCTTTTCCTTCTCTCGCCCTCTCTTTAGTCTCTCTCTCTCTCTCTCTCGGCCTCTCAGTCTGTGTACCTTTGGCATCTGCCCGGCTTTACCTCCGCTGCACTCCGGAGGCGGTCGCCATGGCGACAGGGCCGTGTGCATGCTGCAGTACGACGACCGGGAGGGATGCGGCCACCCTCTTGCCATGGCAACAGCGAGCCCCGCAATCCGCACCCTCGCCTGGCTTACACCCTCGCGTCTCGTTCGTCCGCCTTACTAACCCGCACTCGCGCACCTTTTTTTTTTGCCGCACAACGGTTGCCATGGCGATGAGTCGATCCCCGGCATTGCCGGGGGCGACGATCTCGTCAAGTCTAGCCTCAGCATACCTCCAATGGAATCATTCTGTCCCCCCACCGAATATCATTATCTGTGATTTTTGTTGAGTTACGGGCTGTCACTTGGTGGATCTTTTACTTTGCGTTGCCTGCTGAAATTTGAGATGTTTGAGATTTTGAGCTTCAGATACGCTGCAGTTGCCGCTGCACTGTCATCTGTGTATTGAACGGGACAAAACGAGAACACCTGCAAGGAGCTGCTGTGGGCCACAATTCACATCCTAACACTCACACGTCACGCCGCCTTGAAGGCGCATATTCAACACACAAATACCACCGTAATTACACTTTTTATAAAACCACTTCAAGTTGTTGTCACTAAAAATGCACAACAAAAAATGGTGGGCTGGAACAGATGAATGGCATTTTAATTCATATTTTTTGGGGAGCACTCGGCGACTACATGAAATTAGTTCAGAATCGACATGGAGGGCCCACACAGGTTGCAAAATCTCTAGTTGGTCCTTACAACTCCGTACGATAGCCTCAACGTAACGAGGAGTCCGTACTCATAAAAGCGATGACGCTTTCGCACGCGCCAGGTGTTCCCCTCGCGTGCGTTTCCGGAGGTACGGCGGATCACAGGTAACCCTGGCAACAGAGCCGATGCTCTGAGCTGGCAATGCTGCCACATTGATTTTAAATACTACTCTGAGCAGCATGCGTGCATGTGTGCCCGTGTGCCTGTGTGTGTGTCTGTGAGAAGAAGCTATCAGCCCCAAGCTATACGGGATGCTACATTAACATTCAGCATCCCCGAATCAATAGAGTCAAACTGTACTTGCGTAGCAACCTGCTAATGACGCCATCGCTTCAACACAACGCGTAATCCAATTCCGTACATGCGAATCAATCACACAAGATTGCTTGAGAAATCCATCAGCATCTCACACAGACACACACACACATGCCTGCACACACACGCCACCTAATTACCATGTGCAGCCGCTCGCCCTTGCAGCGTTCCCTTGTTTCTGATCTGCTTTAATTACTGCTGGAATTTTAATTGGCGGGAGACAGTGAGGTGGCCAAGGTCACAACACAAATGCTTGCGTGCACGTACGCACATGCACACACACACGCTACAATGTCTTTGTCTCTGTGAGCGTTCATGCAGACGAAAATGCCAATTTCCAGATGTTTTTCCACACTCAGTGGTCACTTCATTAGGGACACCCACTTCAAACGGAACAAAAACAAACTACTGGATAAGGCCACAATTTATGACTCACTTATTCATTCTCTTTCTCGAGATGTACAGCATATTATAATTATTTTATTTTCGACAGTAGTTCCTTGTTTGTCACCCCGGGGGTTACATTTCCTTTTTTTTTTTTGGTCAATAAACAGTCCAGTAAACAACAACACCTTACCAAGGATGAGAATCAAACATTGACGTTCTTATTAGTCTTCTTCTCATTATTCTTCTTCTTATAATTAATATTATTGATAATAATATTTTCTTTGCAAAGCTGTTTTTAATGTGCTAAAAGGCAGAGCGGCAGCATGTACCGCCCTCCCGCATTTGCATCCCAAACAGCAATGAAGTTCTTTCGTATGGAAATGGCCTAATTGATTTGCTCAAATCCACACTAGCGTCGGCTTTAATTGCGCTGCCTGTTTTGGAGCAATTAAAGCTGAGTTTTGCCATCACTTAATGACTATTATGGGATTTGTGTAAATGAGGGGCCCTTGCTTGAAACAGCGTCATTATTACTTGACTTGGTTTTCGTTTCTTTTTTGAAAAGGATGCCGGTGCCCCGATATCGCAAATAATCATTCCTTCCCCATTGAAAGGAATGGAAATGGCATCTCGTGCCCGCGTAAGATAGATGAGATCCTCCTCAGCAGTAATCTTAGTGGTTCTTTGCAGAGGATAAAGAATGTGTCTTTTGAGTAGTCTTTTTTTTTTTTTCTATCCACATGTGTTGCTGCATCTGCCACATTGCTGCTTGGCGTGAAGTCAAGAGTGGAGTTCATCAAGTTTACGCTCGCACGCCAAAGCAAAAAAAAAAAAAAAAAAAACACCTACATGGGGGCAAAACTCAAGCCGCCACTTGTCACTGAAAGTTGGTCCCTAATTGACGTGTTCTGCTTCGACTGAAAACGGGAGAGGGTCCGGTTTACAAAAGCACAGTCGGTTTGACCAACTTAGCCATTTGCTGTATAATTTATTTTGCAACTTTATCCACCCCTGTCGCAACAATTTTTGCAAAATGTGTCAAGTAATTCCAGCTGAGAAACAGACAACATCATTTTCACATTGTAACGTTCAATCTTGAGGCAACATAATGCGTCTTCCACGGAGTTAGTGGCAGTCTTTGGCCCATATTTTCGAAATCAAATCTTCCATAAGTCTTTTATTTAGAAGGGTCAGGTTGTCAGGTGACTTGAAAATGATATCTTTGTATTCCCCAAAAAACTTTGATGCTTTGACGCCGTCGCCTCCTCAGCGTGTACGGGTGCCCGCTGGCCAAGAAGAGGAAGGTGCTCGAAAAGCAGCCGCTGGAGCCGCCCGTCAAGCGAAGACCCTTCAGCGGCGCCTGCCTGGGCGAGGACGACGAGGAGGGCGATGAGTTAGAGGACAACTTGGAAGACGAAGATGCCAACTACAACGAGGCCGTCTTAGAGGAGAGGGAGCGAGGAGAAGTCATGGAGGAGGATGAGGAAGGAGGCAAGAAGGCCGATGAGGAAGAAGAGGAAGAGGAGGAGGAAGAGGAGGAGGAGTTCTCTGATGACATGGAGGAGGAAGAAGAGGACCAGCCTGAAGAGGATGCCGCCGCGCTGGCATCAGGATGTGACCAGATGGAGGAGCTCAGTCATCAGCAGGGTGAGTTCCCGTTTTGACTTCTTTGATGCTTAATAGACAAACTATGGATTGGTCATCGCTCACTGTCATGGTTTTGGTTCACCTACGTACAGTGAAGGAAAAAAAAAAGCAAAACAAACTTCTCATCTTTTGTGGGAAGCACATCACATTTCATCTGGAAACTTTTTCCTTTTTCCCTTCCTGACAGTTGACTACCAACCAAGTGGACAATCAAAGCTTATTCCGCTCCATAAGGATGATAACAACAACCACAGCTGCATCACGGGTTCCGGTCCAGGTTCTGGCCTTTGCCCTGCCTCCGGTCCTGGTCTCGGTCCTGGTCCCTGCGATGAGTTTGAGAACTACGACGAGCTAGTGGCTAAGTCTCTCCTCAACCTGGGCAAGATCGCGGAAGATGCAGCCTATCAGGCCCTGACAGAGTCAGAGATGAACAGCAACTCCTCCAACAGCGGCGGCGAGGACGACGACGAGGACGAAGACGGCAGCGAGCGCGGCGACAGGAAGGCCGACTTCAGCGTGGACCTGGACAGCGACGTGGTCAGGGAGACGGTGGACTCGCTCAAGCTGCTGGCGCAGGGACATGGCGCCATGCTGCCCGACGACGGATTCCCCGACATCGGCCTCAACGGGCAGCCCGGCCTCGGCGGCAACGGCGGCCACGCCGAGGGAAGCGAGGAAGAAGTGTGTCTAAGTAGTCTGGAGTGTCTGAGGAATCAGTGCTTCGACCTGGCCCGCAAACTCAGCGAGACGCACCCGGCCGATCGCCCGCAGCACCACCACCACCACCACCACCACCAACTGCATAACCACGCTGACCAGCAGGGGGAGCCGCACCTCAACAGGTATGCGGGCACTCATGCGATCATCGCGGGGAGATTTGATAGATCAGGAAATCACTAAAACCGAAATGGTAAAAAATATTTTCATGCGACAGTGAAACTCCTCTACAACGAAATCATGTTTGCAGCAAGAAATTTTTCACAACAAGGGGGTTTTCACTGTAGCAAATTTGATATCAGATGTAAACACACACACACACACACAAACATATGTGTACAGTACTCTTTAAATTTAAATTCGTAAATTTTGCAAAGAAATTTCACGAAAAAGAAGAAAATTTACGGTCAGCATTCACTTTCACTTACATCAATTTCTTGGATAATGTCTTTTATTTTGTTTCCTCCATCTTTCATTTTGATTACTTTACCCTCTCTTCCAATGTCAGAGCTCTTCTTATCTTAGCTGCTTGACATCCAAAGGTCCGTTTTGTAGCCATTTTAGCAATGCAACGTTCTTGCTGCGTCTGAAACTAACAATAACAAATACTTTCTGAACTACTGCGCATGTGTAAACCAGTGTGGTGGTTGCCGTTGCCGTTTCCAAATGAAGCAGTAGAGGTCGCTGTTGGATTAGACTTTGTTGTAGTGAATCTCGTCGCGAGGCAAGAGCACAGAAAAAGATTTTGTATAACGCAACAGGGTTTATTTTCGTTGTATGGGGGACAGGAGAGTGGGAATGGTGTTAATGCATGAAGATTTTTTCACACTAGGGGGTATTTTCACCCATGTAGGTTTCGTTGTAGAGGAATTTCACTCTATGTTCTCAGTCTTTGCACCTTTTCACAATTATCTTGAAACATGTCATTTATTTCTTGTTCCTACTTTCTCCGTTCCTCTCAGGTACGACGCCTGCCAGCCGGGTTGTCAGGACGACGGCGGCCCACCTGAGCGCAGCTTCTCCGACATGGTGAACCTGCTGAAGCTGGAGGAGCAGCTGAGCCCGGCGTCGCGCGGTTACCCCGCCGGCTGCGGTCAGGAGTGCGACGAGGACACCACGTCGGTGGCCTCAGAGCGGTCCGACGACACCTTCGACATGGCCAAGGGGAACCTCTCGCTGCTGGAGAAAGCCATCGCGCTGGAGTCGAAACGCGCCAAAGTCATGAGGGACCGCCTGGTCCCGGAGCACAAGCACCCCAGACGGGACCACCGCCACCATCGTCATCACCACCATCACCATCACCACCGCGGACACGGGGAGCACAGGACGGCTGCGGGCGAGGAGCGCAAGTCCAGGATGCACCACGACGCACTGAAGAGGGCCTACTACCCCAAAGGTAACACGCACGCACGCACACACCGAGAACCAAATTGGGTGGACTTGTGATTCCAATCCCGTTGCACTTGTTCAGAGTCTTCACGGGGGGAGAAGAAGGAAAGCAAGTGCCCGACGCCGGGCTGCGACGGCACGGGTCACGTGACGGGTCTGTACCCGCACCACCGCAGCCTGTCCGGCTGTCCTCACAAAGACCGCGTCCCCCCTGAGAGTAAGTCTCGACACGCCACAACGCACTTGATTCTCCGCAAACAAGTCATCTGACTCGGCGTGACCAAATGTGTTCATTAGCATTAGCTTCGCTATGATAATTCATGGATACTCTGCTTGTTACCAAAACAGATCCATTTTTTTGGCCTCACTATAAAATCATTGAACCAATTAAGATGAATGAGACTTTCAGATGACTTGTCGGAAGCAACGCAAACCATGTGCCACCTTCATATTTATCATCCATTCTGCATGTTGCACTGTAAGTCTTTTTTTTTTTTTTTGATAGTAACATTTTTTTTCTTTAACCCTTTCATGCACCAATAATGTAACCTGATAACATGATAAGCTGTCCACTGTAGTAACTGCTGTCCCTGAAAGGGTTAAAACTGACCACAGGTTTCTCACATCGTGTGTGGCTCAAGGATGTATATTTGGGCTAACTTGGCAAGATAATTGTTGCAATACAACCGAATCTGGTAAACAGCACAGAATGGATACACTTAATACTTGATACGAATTTTTGTTGCCGTAAGTCTGCTTTTTTTCTTCTCTTTATTTTGCCTCTGACATGTTTTTACATCCCTGTCATCGTTTTCCTCCCTCCTCATCACATTCGTGACATCTGCTTTCGCGTTTGGCTGTCGTGAAATGAAAGTGACCGCAGAGTCATTCATTGCTGAAGATGCGATGCCCCTTGCCTTACTGTCCGTCCAGCCTTGGTTCACATTCACTCACGCCTGATGATTCTTTCCCAATGATTGCATGCGTTTGCCTGTGTAGCAAGAAAACCGAATGTGCACGTTACCTTTGTTCTTTGCTGGATGCTACTAGCGCATGCTCGGCCTTTGGCGACGGGAGTTTCCTGATAACTTTCCTGTCTGCTCCTAACCCTCGTTGTCTCTCTCACCTTCTCCTGTCAAGTCCTTGCCATGTATGAGAATGTTTTAAAGTGCCCGACCCCCGGCTGCTCCGGAAGGGGTCATGTCAATAGCAACAGGAACTCGCACCGCAGGTGAGTCTTGTCAGTCAGTCAGCGCTAAGCAGACGCTAAAGCGGGCGCTGAAGTGAGCGCTAAGTGGGGCGCTTATGTGGGGGCTATGTAGGTGTGTTGTGGGTTGAAACCTTTGGTACCTTTTCTCAAAATCCCAAAGGGTTGACATGCGTCCATTTAGTCAATGAATGACTTTGTCACATTTCACCGGCTATAGCATTCATTCATTCATTCATCTTCCGAACCGCTTGATCCTCACTAGGGTCGCGGGGGGGTGCTGGAGCCTATCCCAGCTGTCTCCGGGCAGTAGGCGGGGGACACCCTGAATCGGTTGCCATCCAATCGCAGGGCACACAGAGACGAATAACCATCCACGCTCACACTCACACCTAGGGACAATTTAGAGTGTTCAATCAGCCTGCCACGCATGTTTTTGGAATGTGGGAGGAAACCGGAGTACCCGGAGAAAACCCACGCACGCCCGGGGAGAACATGCAAACTCCACACAGGGAGGCCGGAGCAGGAATCGAACCCGGTACCTCTGCACTGTGAAGCCGACGTGCTAACCACTGGACTACCGGGCCGCCCGGCTATAGCATAATGATTACAAAAAGTGAAACAAAGACAAGCAAAAGCTGAAAACGTGGCATTCTCAAGCATGGAGTCCGCAGCAGGTTCGGCTCCTGGCAAGGACTGAAGATCCGCTTCTTAACGTTCCTCTTTTCTCCTGCCTCTTTCCATCAGTGCGTGTGTCTTCCGCTGATGCCATCACATCCTGTGTGAGGGGTGCTCACGATCGTTGCCCCTCCCCTGCAAACAAACACAGACGCCCCCCCCCACCCCCTTTCTGTTTTTTGACACCTGATACAGTATCACCGCCACCCCACACACAATGAAGGTCCATTGATCAATAAAAGCCACTACTGCCTCTGACGTGAAAATTCAATCCGTCAATCATTTCTCCTGCATTTGTAACTAAATACATTAAACATGGCAAAACAAAACATTCCTACGAATGCCCAGTGTGATCGTTCAGCGTTGATCTTTATTAAGCCCAGCTTCCTATTAGTTCTACAATGCTGTGAGGTGATCCGAGGAGGTGTGAAACAGACAATACGTGGATGGTCAGAGGACGGTAAAGAGGGCACCAGACGTTTTTGTAAATTCTCGTATCATTAATAAAGTCATTGAAATTGTGTCGTCGCTCAGCGAAGAAAAGCTGCACAGCCCCGTTAGAGGAGCGTGTTGCCAGATATTGGCAGTGTTATGTGGCACAGCCCCACTGGGAGCGTGTAGACAAAGCAGCACTAGCTAGCTTAGCATCTGTTAGCCATCCACTGCAGCTCCGCACGGGCTTTCATGTCTGGCCGTCACCATGGAAACGCCCACAGAGCAGCGGCAGCTGATGTGTCGCACGCTTTTCCCGCTCGCCGGCCTGCATTCAAACCTTCTTTGTGGGCACAAAATTCAGTCAATTTGCAGATGTGCACACACTTAAAACACTTTTAAACTCGTTAAAACACACTTCAACATGTTCCTCTCACGCAGCTCTCCGAATAAAAGGTCGTGCGTGCTTGCTTCGAGCTTTTTATGTCACTCCCAGTTGACCTTCACGATACAGTAAAACCATTTCACCACACTATATAATTTCATTCAACAAAATCTGCTAGCTTAATGCTAACGTACAGCATAATGCAAAATGACCCAGAGGATGGAGATGAGCATTAATTTTACAGTAATTCTAAACCTTTAAACAACGGGTCCCCCAACTTTTTTCTGGTAGGGCCAAAATAACTTTTTCCTTCAATTTGTGTGACGATCGCAGGAGGTGTCTAGACGTCAACATTTATTGTTTTCCAAAACGCCACACATAACCAGATATTAACCCTTTCTGGGCTCTTGACAGGCATAATTTATGAAATTAATAATAACCAATCATTTTTTTCTCTTACGTAATCTTTTCGCCATTAGTCCATTTTTTTTATTTGACGGGGTGCATTGCAAATTTTATTTATTTTTTCTTTTGAGGGAGGGGTTTCGGATAGGGCACAGACTGCAGAAGGGTGGAATCGAATGTTACGTTCCATGCATGTACAAGTCTCAAGCACGTGGCCAGACTTGAAAAAACAAAAAAAAAATGCATCTCTGGTATTGTTCAGGGGGCCGGGCAAAATGCGGAGGTTGGCCACATTCGGCCCGCGGGCCGTAGTTTGGGAACTGCTAATTTAAACTATTAACAACTGAAATAACAATTATGAAAAGAAATGTGGTACTACATTGAAGGTGTGCACTTCCAAATTGGGATTTGCGACAATACCATTAAAAAAATTTGCTTCAAAACAAGTGATATAGCGCCTATGATTAACACTATTTTTCTGATTAAAATGTGTGTATTCAAGGCTTCGAATGCTTTTTCGTTTTTAGAATGTTGAAGCCAAAACCCAAAATAAAAGCGTGGGTTGGGGTGTTTCTTCTGTTTTGGAGTCTTGTGTGAAGTCACGCTTGTTCTGAGGGAGCATTTTGTGGGTTGCACGGGACTGCTGCTGTGGCAACAGAATACCAGGAACACACCAAGGTCTTTCATCATTGTCTAAAACTGACCTTGGGTCAGTAATGGGCTCTTAATCATGTTCATGCTGTCTTACATATTTTCTAGATTTTCAAAGAAAGGCAGCACACTTCACATCCATTTGTCACACTCTGCTCGAACTCACTTAGGTTTGGGTGCCGATTCTGTCTCACACATTCAGAGCCCGCCTCTTGTTTTTGCTGGTTTCTAAGTTTAAGGTGTGACATAAAGTCAATAGATATGAACATATTCTGCTTGACAAGACAAGCTCTTTTTTTCCCACGTCTGGTCAAAAGGGGGTAAGGGTTCGCTCACGGACAAATTTTTCGAAATAGATTCAAACATATACTGTAGATATAAAAGATTGATTTGCTCATTTAACCCTTTCGTGCTCAAATAATGATAACCTACATCAGGTGCCTTTTTAGTAGTCTGTAGGCATGAAAAAAAAAACAACTTTATGGCAGTGGATGGCAACACACATGAGGGTCCATTGTAGTGGTTGATGCACAACTGTGACAAAGATTAATTAATATAAGAGAAAGCATCATTTGAAGAGCTGTCCACTTTAGTAACCGCTGTGCCTGAAGGGGTTAATTTCACACTGATTGTTTGGGCAGGCACCTCACACACGCAAAAATGGAGATACAGCGCATGTCACGTGGACTTCATGTTCCCTTCAGTTAACCTTCCCATCAACTGTACATATGTGTGTGGGTGTTTGCTAACTAACCATGTGAACCTCCACCACCCACCCCTTTCCCACTCCCAAGTCTGTCGGGTTGTCCCATCGCGGCGGCTGAGAAGATGGCGAAGGTACATGAGAAGAGTCACGTGATGGACAGCGGCAGCAGCAAGTCCAATCAGACGTCCGACCGCGTCCTCAGGTACCACCCACTTCCTTTAACGATTTTTACACAATTTCCAAAATCCTTCTGGTGAACGTGCAGCGATTTAGAGAAATACATTGACACTTTTCTCTGTACAAGTGGATGTTTGAAAAATGGGTGAGGAAAACGTGATGACAGAAAACTGCCAAAAACTGAGTTGTAGGAAAACCGGGGCAAACAAAAACCGAGGTTCTGCTGGACTCAACATGGGTTCGGCTAAATGCAAAGCGTCTGCTGTCTTGTCAGGCCCATGTGCTTCGTGAAGCAGCTGGAGATTCCTCAGTATGGCTACAAGAACAACGTGCCCACCAGCACGCCGCGCTCCAACCTTGCCAAGGAGCTGGAGAAGTACTCCAAGACCAGCTACGACTATAGCGGGTACGACGGCCAGCACGGGGGCTACGGCAAGAGGGGCGCGCTGGGCAAATCCCACCACAGCCGGGATACCTCCCCCAAGGCATATGATGGTGAGTTACACAAAGTCATCTCAAGGGCCGCTCTTGCACCTTCTTTTTGTAACATGTGCTCACCTGTGGCTGACAACGAGGCGCTCTAAGGCTGCCACGCTAGCCCGAAGACCCGGTCCACGAGCTAGTTATCAAGTTGTACTTTTTAAAAAAGAAACAATTCCTCCGACCCTGCTCTTCGGCATTCTTCCCCGTGCCGTGCGCGTACTCGCTGCCAACAATGAGGCGCTCTAAAGCACTGTGGCACTGTGGTACACTTTGGAGTCTGGCATGAATTGCCATTGAACAACTGTAGAAAAACTAGAGTGTCTTTGTTTGCATCACCAGTTAATAATTGCAACGTGCAGTAGCTTTACCTCCGACCCGAAAATGCTGCTTCTCTTTGGAAAGTCTGCAGCCATGGCCGCTTTAAAGCGCCAAAACGGATGGATGGTGGAGGTGCAGACGGAGCGAGCATGAAGCGGGATTGAGATAACGGAGGCGAGCCCACTTTGCTGTTTGGCTGCCCGCCATTATTGGCAATTCCGTGATTCACAGTTAGGCGTCGGTCCTCCGTCACGATGTTCGCCATCACCTCTCACGACACGCCACCTCTCCTCTTTTTTGTCGCTGCGGAGGCTTCGCGGTCCTCATGCTAAAAATCACTTGAATGCTGATGAATGCTCCACGTTTGGCTGTCATGTACTATTCAATGTGTATTTGCATGAAATTATTGAGGAGAGTAAGAAATGTGCCTAAAGTTGCGACTTCTTTCTCGAAAATATATACATTTTTCTTGGAAGTGTACGGATTTTTTTTCTTGGAAAAAATACGACTGATTGAAAATATTCCAAAGATTTTTAATCATTCAAGACATTTTGTTCTGACAAATCGTTCACCCTTCCGTGTCCTCATCTTGTCGCATGTAGCCAAGCGTTACAGCAAGACATCCAGCCCGACTAGCAGCACCACCAGCAGCTACGCTCCTAGCAGCAGCAGCAGCAGCAGCCTGAGCTGCGGTGGGGGCGGCGCTGGCGACCCGGCCGGCGACCTGGGCGGCGGCGGCGGCAGCAGCGCCAGCAGCACCTGCAGCAAAAGCAGCTTCGACTACACGCATGACATGGAGGCGGCGCACATGGCTGCCACCGCCATCCTCAACCTGTCCACCAGGTGTCGAGAGCTCCCGCACGCCATGGGAGGAAAAACGCACGGCATGATTATGCAGGTAGAGGGGGTGGGGCCACAACGAGCTCATTTGCATATTAGACCCGCACGCTGCCTTTGGTAACATGGAGACGACAAATGACATGCTGCAGTATGTTATCTTCAGCCACGTCTCTAAATTGTCCATAGGTGGCAATGTGAGTGGTCATAGCACCAGACTGGCGACCAGTCCATTATTTGTCTGCATGCGCGTCGATTATCTGCTCCTTTCCCTCGTGCGTTTGCATCAGAGCACAGCGGGTGACCTGGACGAGGAGGACGGCGACGGCGGCGTGGACGCTGGCGGGCAACCTGGCGGGCCGGAGGGCAGCGGCACGGTGCTGACGCCGCTGCAGCCCATGTCCCCCCAGCGCCAGGCCCTCCTCAACAGCCACCGCTACCAGCTCAGCCAGACCGACTGCTGGGACCTCCCGCTGGACTACACCAAGATCAAACGCGTGGACGAGCACCAGCACAAGGAGGTGAACGCAACAGATGACACCACGGTTTTCACGTCCCTTCTTCATCCACGAAAAACCAAGTGAGATGGACGGATGGAGGCCCCGGGCTAATCTGAAATTCTGATAGCATGACAAGCATGAGCAAAAATATCGCGATGAGCTTTTTTAGAACAGACCCGTGGGCTACTCATGTCATCCTTGGGGCTAACTAGTACCCACTGCCACCCATCCATCCATCCATTTTCCGATCCGCTTATCCTCACAAGGGTTGCGGGGGGTGCTGGAGCCTATCCCAGCCATCTTTGGGCAGTAGGCGGGGGACACCCTGAACCGGTTACCAGCCAATCGCAGGGCACCATTTTATTTTATTTATTTCATTCGTACATTAACAGAGCAAAAGGGCATCCATCTCATTGGTCTCGCTCCCTCCCCTTCCTGATTTTGTTTGCGGTGGTCCCACTAGAGCGATGAGCTGGACGCCTTTCACGAGCTGCTGGACGAACAGCACTACCCGGCCGAGGCCAGCGCCGTGCCCAGCCCTAAACATCACAAGTACTCGCCCTGCAAAGAGCCCAAAAAGGAGAGCCTCACGTAAGAACGCAAATCCCTTGACAAGGGGTGCTTGGCGTTTGTTTGGAGGTGACGCTCGTGTGCTCGTCTCACGCAGGCTGTCCAGTTGCCAGCTAGCCGACAAGAACCTCAGAGGAATGATGGCCTCCAACGCGCAAGAGCTCAGGTGAGCATCTGAGGGAGACTAAGACTAAGATATCCTTTATTTGTCCCACAATGGGGAAATTTACAGTCTACAGCAGCAAGATTGTGGATAGAAGAAGAAAGAAGAAAAAAAAAAAGAGGGTGGGCAAACTCGGATCTGGGGGTCACATACGACCCGCGCCCTTCTTTTATCCGGTCCACCAATCGCTTGATTCAGTTAAGACTGCGTTCCTCAAATTGCGTCGTTCAAATAAATTTTGCATCTGTCCCTCATCTCATTAAATAATGATGGTATTGGTTGGAAATAATACAATTTTAAAACAAAATCATGTCTTTATTAAAATGTGTGTTAAATCATTCATATCATGTTTTAGTGGCATTTTTGTACATCATAAGTCTCAAATAACCGACTTTCAAACAGTGTCAAATTGTTGTGGCAAAACTCCAATCAGTCAAGTGTAGTCCCCACTCAATTTTCAGCAAAGTCCAGTCACAGATTTTGCTGGCCCTCCGTGAAACTAGAAAATGCAGTCGTGGTCCACCCATCATGGGGTTCTTTCGCTCAGCGATTGCGTGCCACCGGAAACGATAACCACAAAGTGTCGTGTCCCTCAGGTGTCCCACGCCCGGTTGTGACGGATCGGGACACATCACGGGAAACTACGCGTCCCACAGGAGGTAACGCAAGTTGCACCATGAAAGTCTTGGCAGGATCGTCAACGCTTCCTCTTCCGCCCTTCAGCCTCTCCGGTTGTCCACGCGCCAAGAAGAGCGGCATCAAAATCCTCCACAGCAAAGAAGACAAAGACGAGCAGGAGCCCATCAAGTAAGCTTCTTCATTTTCAACCAATCGCCATCATAGAACATTTGGACGAACATCAATCATGTGCAATTTGGTTGATATTAGTGAGCATGAATCAATTAATGTTTTCCATTTGGTTAAATAATTTAATTTAAAAAGACAAACTCAACTAGAGCTGCGAGCAGAGAAAGACGTCCCTCGCAGCCCTGGACTCGTAGGCATAGCGAATTTTTGGAAAATGAAGAACATCAAAATAAAAACTAGTTTGATAAAATATGAGCCCTATAAACGGTCTAAAATGAGGCAAATGTGAAAGTAAATGTCGGATTTCCTGTTGAATTTTTCTTGGTCTTGGGCTGTCAAATATGCCTGCAACTTTTGGAAGGTCTGATTGAAATGTCTGTTATCCTCCAAATGTTGGCGATCTTGGTGACACGTACAACAAGGGCTGCTTCAGTGAAAATTTGCATTGGGCGTTATTGAGCCATTTTTCATAAAAAATGGCACAATAACCTAATTAAAAATATATATTGTTGCCAGGCCTGATGTGTTTACAGTTTCATGAGCTTTTGTGCATATTTAGCCCCTCAAAAGCAGTGTTCTTTTGGCGAACGGCGCATTGCCATGGCAACAGCTTTTCGCAAAAATTCACAAATTTCATGCTGCAACATCAAGAAGGTCTAAACCACAGGTGTCAAAGTCAAGGCCCGGGGGCCAGATCTGGCCCGCCGCCTCATTTTATGTGGCCCGCAAAAGCAAATGAAACATGGCAACTTCCATGATGCTTGCTAAAATATGTCCCAAAATGTCAAATTCTCAAATGTAATAAATAAGAGAGACATTGTTAACATTTTCTTGCTGCCAAACACCTCATTACAGTAACTTAAACATTTGGTGAATAAACTGTTATTCTTGACTTCTTCATATGATTTCAGTCATAATGGGCATAACCAAGGGAAATGGTAACTAAAATGTGGCCCGCGGTGAAAATGGGTTTGACACCCTTGGCCTAAACCCTATTCAGAGCAAATATGAAGTCGATCTGGTTATCCCCCAGAGCATGATGTCCACCCACTTTGGTATCAAACAACCTACTCGCTGCACCGTATGAGGCCGACGTGTGTGTTCCCATCTCAGGTGTCCAGTGCCAGGCTGTGACGGGCAAGGTCACGTGACAGGCAAGTACGCCTCCCACCGCAGTGCGTCAGGCTGCCCCCTAGCGGCCAAACGGCAGAAGGACAGCTACGTGAACGGCACCCAGTTGGCCTGGAAGTCGGGCAAGACGGACGGCATGACGTGTCCCACGCCGGGCTGCGACGGCTCGGGCCACGTCAGCGGAAGCTTCCTGACCCACCGGAGGTGAGCCATCCCCGATGTGTGGAGCATTTGCATCCCGTCACCGCGGCAACCGGCGGGAATGATGCCTGTGTTTTGCTCCAGTCTCTCCGGTTGTCCCCGGGCCTCCTCGGCCATGAAGAAGGCCAGGATGAGCGGTGCGGAGATGCTGACAATCAAGCAGAGAGCCAGCAAAGGTGACAGTCCAGCGGCAAAATGCAAATGCCAGCAAAAAATGAACAGGATTGCGGTGCTTGTTTGCTTTTCTTGTTCAGGCATCGAAAACGACGAGGAAATCAAACAGCTGGATGAAGAAATCAAAGATATCAACGAGTCCAACAATCAAGTGGAGTCGGATATGATTAAGCTGAGGACGCAAGTAAGACAGGCAGACGTGTTTCACTTCAGGGCAAAAGTATTGGTACGAAAATGTGCCTTTGTGAACTGACCAATCGATCGACAGATTGATTGGTTTGCTGATTGAGAGCTCTGTTCTGTGACATTTCAGATTGCGTGGTAATTAACAGTGAGATGAAAATCAATGCATGTCAATATATTCAGAATGTACTTGGAATTATTTGCACTTAAAATGTTGGAAAAGTCCCCATCGGTAGCTTCTTAACCCTTTCAGGGACAGCGGTTACGACAGTGGACAGGTTGTCATGTTCCAGGTTATCATTATTGGTGCATGAAAGGGTTAAGGCAGCAATCTTGTGGTGAGGCCCACTTGAGATGTAAAGGTGTCCCTGCGCTAGATCACCACGATGGAGACCAGCCTGAGGTCCATGGAGGAGGAGAACAAAGCGATGGAGCAACAGAACGATTCGCTGCTGCACGAGCTGGCCAACCTCAGCCATTCGCTCATCAACAGCCTGGCCAACATCCAGCTGCCGCACATGGTATCCACGCCAACCCGACCAGTACCTTCATCCTGTGCTGCGTTGCCCAACACCTTCATTTTGAAGGTTCCTTCAGTGCGTCAGCCATCTCGTCACATTTAGCTGTGCGTTCTGATGTGTTACAGACGACGGGGACTAATTGAATCATCTAAGTGCACAAATTAAATTAAATTGCGCCTGTAAATCCCCCCCTTAAACTGCCGGCCATGGTTTGTTGACGCAGCGCCGTCTGTCGGGCGTGCTACTCGATTTCTCCCCCTGTAGAGGGCGCCGCCACAGCCATCCATCCATCCATTTTCCGATCCGCTTTATCCTCACAAAGGTCGCGGGGGGTGCTGGAGTCTAGCCGAACTGTCTTCGGGCAGTGGGCGGGGGACACCCTGAACCGGTTGCCAGCCAATCGCAGGGCACACAGAGACGAACAACCATCATATTCACATTCAGAGTACGGGACAATTTAGAGCAGGGGTGCCCAATACGTCGATTGCGATCGACTGGTAGCTCGCGAGAGTTGTAGAGGGGAGGGAAAAAAAACCCAACATTTTTGTGTCTGTGTGTTTCTGTTTCGTTCATCTTACGGACCGTTATGCCTCTTGCTTATCAGGGCATGCGTGTGTAAGTGTATGCGGTAACGGGTCGATCGCGGGAGGTTGGTTGATCGAAAAGTAGATCTTTGATCAAAAAAAGGTGGGCGTCCCTGATTTAGAGTGTTCCATTAACCTGCCACGCTTGTTAACCATGTGGGAAGGTGCGTTTCCCAACCTTCTCAGTCGGGGTTCAGTGATGGCAATATTTCTGCTCTCCCGCCAGGAGCCGATGAATGAGCAGAACTTTGACACGTACGTGAGCACTCTGACGGACATGTACACCCACCAGGACCAGTATCAGAGCCCGGAGAACAAGGCGCTGCTGGAGAACATCCGACAGGCCGTGCAGGGCATCCACGTGTAGCCCCGCCCACAACAACACAAGCAAGCAAGCAAACAAAGCAGGTTTTTTTTTTTTTTTTTTAATAGGTTTGTTTTGCTGCTGCTGTAAGCTGCCGTCACGTTCACGCTGTCACCACTTTTTAGTGATTTTTTTTTTTAATCACCTCGCTTGATTTGGATCCAACATCCGACTTTTGTACATTTTCATACGACCTGATATAATGTGACATACAGCTGCTAATGTATTTATCTATTTATTGAATGATTGATTGATTCATAGATGGTCAACGTGAAGCGCAATCAAAGCAAGAGGGGGAGAGTTCAAACGCCATCACACGGAAATATCCACGTGAACTAGTGTAGGAGACAATCTGCCACTGGTTGATTGATCGATTGATCGATTGATTGGTTCATGAGCCGCCTGGACGAGCTGGTAGGACAGCAATATTGGCATGATTTATTCAGATGCAATCTATATTAAAAAAAAAAAAAAGTTTAGGTATATGCAATTTCCTATGAATTCAACAACCATTGATCACTGATTGATGTTTTTACCGGTTTTGTATCCACTTTTACTACAAACACACAGCGACGCCTTTTTTCTTTTCCTCCATCTTTTGATGTGTTGCGTGTGCGTGTCGATGGGGGACGTGGAAGCTGGAGGCAGCTGGCTGGATTTACAGGGTCTCACACACATACACACACCTCGTTGTACATTTGCACTCATCGTCCACTCAGCAGACTTTTTCCTGACATGCATGCACTTTATTGGGGCCCGTCTGAACACGCCAAGCAAAAAAAAAATAAAAAAGAAGAAAAAAAAACAGTGCTTACTTGTGCATCCAAAAGCAGACGTCGGATTGATGTGTGCTAGTGGAATTGGCTGGTGGTCGGAATTATTCACGGAGTCCCTACACGAGCGAACGACTACAGTGGTGTCTTGAGATGCAAGTTTGATTTGTTCCTGGACCACACTCAGTACTCGAAACATCCATCCATACATTTTCTGATTCGCTTATCCTCACAAAGGTCGCGGGGCGTCCTGGAGCCTATTCCAGCTGTCTTCAGGCAGTAGGTGGGGGCCACTCTGAACCGGTTGCCAGCCAATCGCAGGGCACACAGACGAACAACCATCCGCACTCACACTCGCATTTAGGGACAATTTCGAGTGTTCAATCAGCCTGCCATGCATGTTTTTGGAATGTGGGAGAAAACCGGATTACCCGGAGAAAATCCACGCAGGCCTGGGGTAACATGCAAACTCCAGACAGGAAGGTCAGAGTCAGGATCGAACCCTGCACCTCTGCATTGTGAGGCCGACACGCTAACCAGTCATCCACCGGGCCAATTCGAAACAATCCAACTCAAATCTTTTTTTTTTTTGTCATTGAAAGGAATACCATGAATCTCTTCCATCCTCCTCCTCCAAAAACAACAAAGATTGTTGTCATGTGAATTTTCAACAAGACAATAGCAGTCCATAACATTGTACTTTGGAAAATTTCCGTACAGTATTGACACGAGTAAATACAATTGAGAAGATTTAAATACTTTTTGACACACTGCATCTATTAAATGCCGCTCCTTCTGCTGTGTCCGAATTGGCCACATGGGGGCACTCTAAGACAAATGGATATAGTGCTCAGTGAGACTTCTCAGCTCATCAGTGTGGCGCTGAATTAGTCATTCTATGCAGATGATAAAGAATCTGTCTGTGTAGTGTTATTTTGTCTTTCTACATGTCTTGCTCCACAGTTTAGGTTCCATTTATTGCTGAATGCTGGCTCGTACCTCAAAAAAATGCAAAAGTCGGTCCACTTGTATCTCAAGGCATCGCTGTACTGTATTTCAAATGAAATTAAGCGTTCAAAGACAACAAATGTACTTTTTTTATATAACAATCACCACCTCGTTTTTCATATACTTTTGACTGTTTTTTGCATTGTTATGTCATTTTGCAAGGAATCCCGAGGATTTCAGAGAATATTGTTGAGATTATTTTAACGTGTGTAAAAGATGAAATCTTGTTTCTTCAGTGGTGGAAAAGGAAAACTATGAAGTTGTGGCTCCTGTGTCAACCTTCAGCGGGAGCCTGTGATTTTGTGTTATGACCTACTAGGGATTGAAAAGCTATTTCTACCAATATTTTCATATCCAGCACAGGTCCATGCACTAGTATGCTCTTTGTTCTCTCTAGTAAATCAAGTCAAAACACTAGTAGAGCAATTGTGGCTGACTAATATTTTCTCCATTTCTAGCGCCACCATTGGCTTACTAGTATCCAATTTAACCTGATCAAGTAAACTACTTGGCCCAACTAGTGGGCATGCACTCGTAGCCTCCTGGACTCTACGAGTAGCACCAAAATGCCCACTAGTGGTTTTGCATCACAGTAACATATAGTTGGTCTAGTAATCCAAAATGATCCCCCTCGTGTGCAGAGATGTCACACAAGCGTTTGACTAGCACACTGAGTTGTCTTACTTGTGAAGAGAAAGAGCATACGAGTACATGGACCTTAAGCCGGATGTCACGGAGATGGAAGAAACGCTCAAGCGGCTTTTCAAACTAGTGGCTGTCTGATAATCAGCCTTGAAGAGGACACCAAGCAGCAACCTGACAACAAAAAAACAAAAAAAGACGGATTTTGTTGTCCTGGCGTGAGCGAGTGACGTCATGTGACGGTGCGGCCTTCAGCTTCCCGCTGACGAGCTGCAGCATGTGTTGACTCATTCAAGTTCTTCAAGACCGGGAGATGAAAGCACAATTCAAAGACAGATGCCAGACTTGATGTTCATCACATGTACAGTACAAACTACCGACCATGAAGAAATGCATATTATAAATATTTGTGTAACGCTGATTTTCTTTGCGGGAGTGCATTCAAAATATTTTTTTAATTGAATGCAATGCTCCTGTTTTGTTGTTGTATTATTGTCACTTGGAGGATTTGGTGACTTTTTATGCACATGGCATGAGTTCTTTTGATCTTTTCTGCTGCGTGTCGAGCTCATGAGTTCATACATGCTATGTTCATTTCAAAGGTGAAGGGGGTTTTTTTTGTTTGTTTTTTGGGTTCTTTTATTCATGATGGTGTTTGGCATCTTTTGCTCTTCGGAATAAATCTTGTGTTGCAATTTTGATTGTCACCTCTTAGTTGAAAAGGGTGCTCACACCTATCACATTCAATTAAATCGTTTATTTCATAAGCATAACTTGGGTTATAATTTCAAATTTGATATCAATGTATGTTTATGTGTTAGACGAAAAGAAGCATAGAGCCAAATGTTTAAATACTGAATGCATCTTGAAATATTTTTTAAAAAACATCGAAATAAAATAAATACTTAAATATATAATTCATGACAAATTGAATTAATATTTTATATATCAATTATTCTTTTATTTTTGGCCTCTTTGGACTTCCATAAGTACTGTATTAAAACATGATGATAGATGAACACATTTAAAGGAATAATTAAGTGTTTATTGAATTATGGAAAAAAACTACAATTTGTAATAATTAAATCTACAAATAGATGTAGAAATTATTACATACATATTGAAATCATTGTTTAAACTCCTTTAACGTGTACAGTACATGATTGCGTATTAAATGTATTTCGTTATTGGTACTCCTTACCTGTAGAGAGCGCTACAATAAAGAGAAGAAAAATGTCCCTACTTCTACTTCCGTGTCAACGACACGCCTTTTCCGGTTGAAGAAAAGAGCGTGGACAGGCTAACGACTCAAAGAGAGCTTTTATTTTACACTCCAGCGGACCTCGGGCGGGTTGGGGGCGCTCAGTATGGTCAAGTGTGTTGTTTCCGGATGTCCGAACCGCCTGTTCAACGGTAACCGGGGCGTGTTGAGCCGATCTCCGAAGAGGTTCTTCCCGTTCCCCAAAGACCTGGCGCGGGTCAAGGTATAGCCACACACGCTTGCCACCACCCAAACAAACACACCCCAAATACTTTGCCATTGAAGTCACATTCACATTTCTTCTCCCTTTACTCCCTCTGCGATGCTAACGTGAGCATGTAGCCTCTTTGCCTTGGATTTGTTTTTGTTAGCATGTTTGCTAAAGGTGCAAGGTTGATCGTTTGCAACTTTTTTGAGATCGTAACAGTCGACTAGGTTGCACAAGCTTGCAGTCTTGTATAAAGGGGCTGAAAGCGATACTGAAGTAAATATTCACAACATACAGAAATCTACTGCAAACGTGTGAGCCCATTTCCCAGACCTTGAGAAAGTTAACTCGAGTCTCATGCAAAGGCGCTATTTTCTAATGACTTCGCACAGTTTTTCATTGAAAGATGGAAACGTTTTTGAATGCAGCTGTCAATAGACAATATATTCACGCTGCTAAACACAACAAAACATCCCCTCACAACCAGCTGGTTGGACTTTCAATAAAGCTGATCAAATTTCGCGTTATGATAATTTGCCGGAGTCAGACAGGTGCTTGTCTTTTGATATAGCTTAATACATGCTCATCATTATACAGCTTCAAATATGCAGACACTCTGGCAAGCTGTCACAGGCCAGATGTGGCCCACGGGCCTGGAGTTTGACACCCGTGTGTTCAAGCCTTACTCAAAATGATGATGATGGTGTTTAGGTATGGCTGGCTGCGCTGCGAGAGACGGACAAGCAGGAAGCGTTAGAGCAGCAGATGATCTGCGAGGAGCATTTCCTGCCGGAGGACATTACGGACAGCGGCGTCAACAGCGACGCCATTCCCATCATGCCGCCCTACCTGGACGGACCTCTGGGGGGCATCAGCCCCTGGGGGGCCGAGTCATCGGAGGAGGACGACCAGTGGGGCACCGTCGGTGCTGGTGAGGATGAAGAGGAGGAGGAGGAGGAAGAAGAGATGGAGGAAGATGAAAGTGGCGCTCCTGTGGGACCTCCTTCTCCACAACCTATTCAACAGGTTGAACTACCAATTAGGCATCGTTTCCCGACCTTCACTGATCGTACATTAGAAAAACATCACAGCAAGCGCACCACTAATCAAAGAACGCACAAAAAAAAAAAGGGATTGCGTCGGAGCTTTGAATAACCCTGTAAATCTTCTCCATTTCAAATTGACACACCGCAGTCGTGAGTGTTAACAAGCCTGCCAGCTTTAAATGAGGGCAAACATCCTTTGTGAGAAGCTTGTTGAAGAAATGCCAAAAAATTGTTGTCCCAAGTCATGCGCTTGCAGGGAGTTAGTGGGCCACTGGACATTTGGACCTTATCAACTCTTCGTGCTTTCAGGTTCCAATTGAAACTCGGCACGTTCCTCCGAAGGTGACGACATCAAGGTAAGCGTCTACTTTTTCACAACTCTTATGACATTCTTCGGGCCGATGCATCACTCAAACTTCTCTTGTGCAACTTTTTGGGACATTTCTCCCTTATTCTGATTTAAAATTGAAATTGTTGTCGTTGTCTGCAGTGTGGATCTTCAGACAAAGACGCCATGCAGAAACGGTGCGTGTGTCCAAACGTTTGTCAAGTGACCTGCAGGCCACTTTGCCCGTGCCCGCTTTCGATCATCACCGGGAGACACCACGTCCAAAAATATTGCCTCTATTCGCCACGTTCCCACTGTGCACTAATTATGTAAACATGACTGTGGCATCATTGGACTGTATTGCTCACAACATACCAAAATGCAACACCATCAACTTCTTTGTAATACTTGCTTAGATTAGATTCAAATAACTTTTAATTTCTCCTCATTGCAGTTTTTTTAAAATTCATCTTTCTCTCCCTAAATGCTTTCCTCTAGCCGTCCCATTTCCAGACGTGTCACTGGCGTTGCTGACCCGGCGTCTCCTGGAGCTCCTACTGGTGTCTCCGGACAGTTGGCTGGACATCCACCAGGCGGCCAGCAGGCTGCAGACCCGCAAGTGTCACGTCTACGACATTGTCGCCATGCTGGAGGGCATCAGTGTCGTCCAAAGGAGGTCCCGGGGGGTCAAGTGGATGTGAGTGCGTGTGCGTGTGCGTGTGTGTGTGTGTGCGCAGGAATGCAGCGCCCCCATCAGCATGTCAAACCTTTTAACTCATTCAGTACCAGCCAATTCTCGACCAAGTCTGAAAAGACGTTTAAAAACGTCTTTGGGAGTGAATGAGTTAACATTTTTACTCTGTGCTGTTTATCTGGCTCATCTAGAATTCGGTATAAATTTTGAAATTCTTGTGCGATGATTCGAATAACGACTCTCATCCAAAATGTAATTTTTCTTGCCCATCTAGAGGCCAGTGTCCAATCTCCCACTTTCTCTGGAAGACTGAGGAGAGGTTCCGGAAGGAACTGGAGAACCTGAAGCTGGAGGAGAGCACGCTGGACATCCTCATCAAAAACTGCGCACAGCAACTCTTCGACATGACGGACAATGAAGAAAACGCAACATATCCTTTGCACCTCAACCGGGGGAATCGCTGCCCTGCTCCTCGTTCGTCTGTATGATCGCGCAAACAGGAGGAGGTCCAAAATGAAAGTCCGCCAGTGTGGTGTCGTGTTTGTCTTAACTTGCGTGGGCACGGTGGCCTACATCACGCACGAGGACGTCAGCCAGGTGGACGCCTTTCAGGAGCAAACAGTCATCGTTGTCAAAGCGCCGGAGGAAACCAAGCTGGAAGTCCCGATACCCACACAGGTAAACGTTCTCAAGAATTTCTTGTGGAATCACAGATCTGGCAAGATTGATTTTCGATGCATGCGCCAGGAAGGGCTCATTTTATGAGCTTCCTTTTTGTGAACATTTAAAACATGAATTTCGTACGGTGATGTTGACAAAAGGGAGACTTTAACCAAGACGACACACTTATTTTTTTCACTTTTTTTTCTGAAATCAATCTGAAATTTTGTTTCAAGACCATATGGCCCCCACCCCATCCAAGATTTGACATTATTTGTGTGTGTGTGTGTGTGTGCGTGTGCGTGTGTGTGTGCGCGCGCGCGCCGAGCAGGACAACATCAAGGTCCACCTGAAAGGGGGCAATGGTCCCATCATGGTGATGACTTGCGATCTGGGCACAGGGGACGTGCCAGTAAAGGAGGAGATGAGCGGCTGCTTCATGACGCTGGAGGAAAGTCGCATACAGATACAAACTTTGCACACGCGCAAGACCGTCCAGTAGAAGAGGAATCTTTGGGCATTCTGGATATTCAAGGATGAACGCGCCAAATTTGTTACTTTTGTAAACATTCACTTGTAAAGATTGAAAAAAGGCTCTGAGAGCGACACCGGTGGTTTTACTTTCACGGTTTGTGGTGTTGTGGAACTTTACTGTGACAATAAACGCTGACCGTTAGTTTAGGAAAGTATCATAACGCCTTAGGAAATGTCAACTGTCAACCACAAGGAGGCGCTAGTAGTCCTTACAGACACGCTGGGAATTAGAACCAAAGCTACCACGTGGGCAAATGTTTTTGTCAAGCATCAAGGGAAACTTTTCATGTGGTTCATCATCAGACGAGCATGCGCTTCACAAAGCGCTCTCTTTGAAATGTACACTTTTGTTCTGTAATATATTTAATTGGTTTCATTTTTTTCATAAAGCTGTAAATAATTAAAAAAACTGAACAAAATGTGTCTTTTTGTAATTTGGCTTACGTGTCACTAAGTAATAACGTTACACTATGAAGTAGCCCTGTACTTTTTTTTTTTTGAGCATATGCGGTTTCAGGTATGGTACTACAGTACTATTCTATTTTACGAGGTACTTTAAGCAGGCTTTGATCATGCTTTGGTGACCTTTTTAGAGCTTGTTTTGTTTTATTTGTCACGCTTCGAGTGGTTTTTAAATATTATTCTTAATTATTGTAAACGAAAAGCCAAATTACACGCTTATAAAAAATACGCGAAAGAAGAAAAATTTAAATTCTCAAAATAAGCCATTTATTTCCAGGTGAATACAAATTCTCGCGATAACCCGATGACGAGATCCAATCTTCTCTCGCGACAATTTCCCTTGCCTCTGCTGTGCATTAATACAATTCTCGCGATGTTCCGGTCTCTTCCTTGGCCGTCTTTGACTGAGGTTAGTCGTGACGATATGGCCGGATGGTCTTTATTCTTCATAATGTGGCTAAATAAGCTTGATCCGACATGTCTTTGTAGCGTTAACTTTTTTTTACATATGTGATGGCTTAGATTGAGTACTATGTGATGGCGGATGGCTGTTTTAAACGACGCAACAAAGCGTGGTGGAGTAGCTCGAGTGAATGCTAGTTGCAATGGGGCTCGGAGCAGGCCGTGCTTGTGTTCAATTTAAACAGCTATTTTTAAGTCCGTACCGCGGATAAAGGACAGTACTTTTAATTCAGCGAGTCGCGTTTTGGTGTGAAGAAAATGCTAGTTAATAGTCCTGGCAATGGCAACTGTGTGCTTCGGTTTGGCTGTCTGCTTGCCAAGGCAGTAGCTTAGCTAATTGGCTACTGGCTCATTTACTAATGTATACTGTGCAATTTTCAAAGACTTATCTATAAAATAACTTAGCCAAGTACATACTTTAGGCTTTGCTTACCAGTCTGTTTGTAGTGGTAACTAGCTCGATGTGCTGTGTTGTGTTGAAGTCTAAATTAAACGTGATTTATTTGGTTGCAGAGACAACGGCCATGTTCAGCACGAGTGCAAAAATTGTGAAGCCAAATGGCGAAAAGCCAGACGAGTTTGAGTCGGGGATATCCCAGGTAAGTGGTAGGTATGTGTGTAAAATTTCTAAGCTTGTAATGCACATGAGACCAACGTAAACGAGACATATTTGAAAACTGGTGAAAATGTATCAGCGTGAGGCAAAAGTGATGATCAAGGTTTTTTAGGTGTGACCTTTTTGATGAATCGGTTTGTAACTTTGTAAACTTTAAGCCTGTTTTCAAAAGCCGTGTATCATTGGGAAGCTTGCAAAACACAATGTGTTGGTTAAAATGAACATAAGTCAAAGTAATTGTATAGCAAGCCCGTTTTACATTATTATGGTCAAGCATGAAACAAAGTTTGCACATGGCAGTCGGGGGATGTGAGGTTTAATTTGGCACTTAAATATGCATTAATTAAAACAAATTGATTTCGGAATGAGTGAACATACAACTGGTTATCGACTCATCGGATATCAGATTTGGCAGAAGCGTAGAAAAGAATATAATGATGTGAAAAACTGCTCGCTCACCTTGAAGTTGTTAAAGGGGTTTGCCGATCTATAAATGTGGGTCGTTTCTGACTATTATAACACATGCGCTTGCTCTCAAATTTTCAAGTTGTTTGAAATTAGAAAATTGTTCTGTCATCAGTCGCGGTAAATTGAAATCCCTAAATGCAGTGAACCTTGTGAAACAGACGTTCCGGTGCCACTCAAAATGCCCCCTAAAGTGTGTGGCAAGACTCCACAATTTTAAATTCTGCCCCAAAAAAATAATAAATTTCATTTGTGTACCTTTGCTAACTTTAAGATTATTTTTATTGGATTTATTGCGGTCTTTTTACATTGGCCTGAACGGTAGCGTGAAATGTCTTATCGTGTCATGATTTTTTATTTTTATTTTTTGTGCGTCTTGTGTCCCCCGAAGGCTCTGCTCGAGCTGGAGATGAACTCTGATCTCAAGGCTCAGCTGAGAGAACTCAACATCACTGCAGCAAAGGTGACCTCAACAATCATTTTCGAGCTCCACGCGGAAAACCTCGTTTCAGAGCCGATTGAATCCGGTTCAAGCTCTCATTCACTTCAGCTGGCCAATCAGTGTAGAGTGAATGCCACATCTTGAGTAAATTTAACTGATATTTTCTCGAGTTTGAATGAGGCATGTGATTGTGTCATATTTGCATACAAACGCCCTAAACATCTCAACAAAATAATTGTGGATTTGGGTCGTTTGCATTTTCTATAGTTTAAATGTGCCGTCATCGCCTTGTCTGGCCAACTGTCGCGTGTCTTCTTTGTCCTTCGTGCTGCTTGAAATGATGCGTGCTCGCCTCAAATCCGACGTGGGCATCCAGCGAATTTGTCTCCTGGCTCTGTCCTGGTGGCGTATGGGAGCGTAGCCTCGCGCCAAGACGTACAATCCCGTTCCACGACGTCGCACAAAAAGTTCCGTCCCCGACTTTGCGGTCGGCGAGGATGAACTTCCTGTATATTCCTACAACTTCCCAGAGTCCTTTGGGGCCGTGACTGGGGAGCCAAACCATGCAGTGCACATTCCCTGAATGACCGTTTGACAACGGGGTGTTCTGAATTTGTGACGCTGAAGTTGTTTCTCTCTTCTTGTCCTTCCGAACAGGAGATCGAGGTTTCCGGCAACAAGAAAGCCATCATCATCTTCGTTCCCGTTCCTCAGCTGAAGTCCTTCCAGAAGATTCAAGTGCGCCTGGTCAGGGAGTTGGAAAAGAAATTCAGCGGGAAGCACGTGGTCTTCATTGCGCAGGTTCGGAAAATTGATTGTACAATTCAAGGGGGGGGGGGTCTTCTTTTTTTTTTCTCTCCTTTGTCCTCACCCGACGTGGGCATCCAGCGAGTTTGTCTCCTGGCTCTGTCCTGGTGGCGTATGGGAGCGTAGCTTCGCGCTAAGACGTACATTCCCATTCCACGACGTCGCACAACAAGTTCCGTCCCCGACGTCACTGTCGGCGAGGACGAACGTCCTGCATATTCCTACAACTTCCCAGAGTCCTTCGGGGCCATGACTGGGGAGCCAAACCATGCAGTGCACATTTGACAGAAGCCTTGTGTTTTGTTTTAAATGACAGTAAAGTGATGTTGGCATCTGAGGTGCAGTACATAATGAAATGCAAAAATGAGGAATTGAAATACGGCAAAGTAGTCAGAGACACAATGAGTACAAGTAAATATGAAAGAATGTATTTAAGTGAAGTGTCAAGACTGCAGATGTCGGTCCTAAAGACATGTCTTTGTACCTGACCCGACTGAGTGACTGTGCTTGACTTTCAGAGGAGAATTCTGCCTAAGCCCACCAGGAAAAGCCGCATCAAGAATAAGCAGAAGCGACCCAGGAGGTGAGTGGGAAGAATTCCTTCGTGCTGCCTGACATTTTTTATTTCTTTTTTTGCACGCATTGAATCCGACGTGGACATCCAGCGAGTGTCTCTCCTGGCTCTGTCCTGGTGGCGTATGGGAGCGTAGCCTCGCGCGAAGACGTACATTCCCGTTCCACAATGTCGCACAAAAAGTTCCGTCCCCGACTCTTGTGGTCGGCGAGGATGAACGTCCTGTATATTCCTACAACTTCCCAGAGTCCTTTGGGGCCGTGACTGGGGAGCCAAACCATGCAGTGCACATTTTAAGCCTGAAACACGCACCTTTTTGTCTTTTAAAAATGTGACAATTGTTGTCAACCTTCTGGCAACAGTTGATTGTTGTGACTCAAAGCTATTGAGTTTTGTATGCATATGTTTGTTTCTAATTCCAAATGTACCTGTGGCGAGAAAGCAAAGCGTCGAGTCTGTCGCTGAAATGCAATCAGTGATTAGGGCACCGGTCATTGCCAATATCCTCCAAATAGCCACTCTCTTATATTAGGCCATTCCTCTTTGTGGTTGTCCACTTCTTCCATGACAATCACGCCATGTTTTTGCGGTTCTAGGGGGCTAGACTCCAGTTCAAATATTGTAAGTTGGCACTTCAAAGTCCGTAACATGGTTTATCTGTTGCGGAGCTTCAGTTGATGAGAATTGCTTCATTGCATCGTGTGGAGCAAAGTTGTTGACGATCCATTTTTGTGATGGCCGACCCAATTGTTTTTGCTCGTATCACTCGGTGTGTGGCGGGCCCCAGATCCATGAACGGAGCTACATTTTCTGTTTATAAGAGGCGCAGCTGATTATTCTTTTTTTTTTTAACTGCATCATTTGTCCCCTTTTGAGGGTGGAGGGGTACGATCATCTCTGAAGTGGCTTCATGGTTGGATTTCACAACGTGACTGAAACACGTTGAGCACCTGTTGAACCCTCGCCCTTCACGTCTGATTATGGCCTTAGATATTTTTTGCTAGCTTTTCGTCCGGTCAGATTCTGTAGCACGTGTGCAGTTGTTGAGCAGCCGTCGCTGACGCACCTCCGCTCTCGTGCGGTTTGTGTCACTTGGCATGCCCACGAAATGGTTTTGGCCATCAGGCCGCTTCAAGCATCACCGTAGCGTGCGACCGTGACCTTTATCGTTCCTCTGCTCTTCTGCTAGGCCTGTGCTGGTACACGCTGCCTTCATGGAACAGCGCACAGAGCATTTAGTAATCATGGCCAACTCTTGATATGAAATTCCTAACAGGTGTTGATCCGTTCATGGGCCAATACGTTTTCAATCAGAATTGATAGTGCAAGTCAGTGTTGTCGTGTGGCTCATGTTTTGACCTGTGGCAACTTTTTTTTTTTTTTTTTTTACCCCTGCCATGTTAACAAGTTGGTGTGCTCTCGTCTAGTCGCACACTGACGGCGGTCCACGACGCCATCTTGGAGGACTTGGTCTTCCCCAGCGAAATCGTCGGCAAGAGAATCCGCGTCAAGCTGGACAGCAGCCGGCTCATCAAGGTCCACCTAGACAAGGCGCAACAGAACAACGTAGAACACAAAGTAGGTGCAAAGCTTTGCCGCGTCCCCATTTGACCTGCTCGGATCCGACGTGGACATCCAGCGAGTGTCTCTCCTGGCTCTGTCCTTGTGGCGTATGGGAGCGTAGCCTCGCGCCAAGACGTACATTCCCATTCCACGACGTCACACAACAAGTTCCGTCCCCGACGTAACTGTCGGCGAGGATGAACGTCCTGCATATTCCTACAACTTCCCAGAGTCCTTTGGGGCCCTTACTGGGGAGCCAAACCATGCAGTGCACATTTGAAATCATGAAAATGCTTGTGGTACCTTAAGATTTTTCACAGTTAAAAGATATTGCTTAGTCTATTTTCTCATAACTTGATATCATTAGTTAGGCATGAAACTGGTAAAGCACCATTGTGTTAATGTTGGGATGCTTATAGATGTGATCTTTGCTTTCAGGTGGAAACGTTCTCCGGCGTCTACAAGAAGCTCACAGGCAAAGAAGTGGTTTTTGAATTCCCCGAATACCAACTCTAAATGCACATGGCAAAATAAATTTGTGTTCTGTACAAATGCCTTGTGTTGTATCTTTACTCATCGGAAGAGAGATTTAGAGCCCCGGTCTTTACATATTTGCTATTCTGACTATTTCCGGAAAGCAGTGATTCTCAACCAGTTTGCCATGAGAGATAATCAGGTGTACTGCTGGAAATGATCCAATGTCAATTATTGATGCCCACCACAAATAGTAACAGGCAAATCAAATGTTTTTTGACTAGATGACAATCTTGTACAGTATATACACTTTTTGGTCTATTGTTTTGCCAAGTGGTGTGCCGTGAGACAAGGTGTGCAATATGTGCCTTGGCTCAATAAATGCAAGGTTGGGAAACACTGCTCGAAAGGGCTGCTATCGCTTTCGCATCCCATTTAATTGTCCATTTGGTATTCGGGCAACCTCAGCCAACTGTCATTGCCATCACTTGCGACGCGCTGTCCTTACTTTGAAATCTTGGGTGAAATTCCTATACCTCAAATCAATTTTGATGTTAGAGGTTGCCAGTGATACACAAATGTACGCATGAATATGCACACATAGTTTGTAGGCTTTAAAAACTTGTTAGTCAGCACGGTATGTCGTGTGCATTTTCTCAAAGGTTCTGGGTATGAATCCTCCAGATATCCACATTTTAACTTTTATTACTAGAAAAGGTAAGGAACCAAAACCTTTTGGTTTTTGGATTACGGCACTTTTTCATGTTACACTAAGCAATGTGAACTGCAAACATCGTTGAATGACCTCCATTAAAATGAGCTTTAATGTCGTTCGAGTTTCATTTCAAGATGGACGTCGCCGCCTTCGCAGCTCGGTGGCGCCCTTGATCAGGCTTTTTCGAAGTCGAGCTTTTCTTTGGGTTTTTAGAGGAGCCCGATGTATATCGTCGTGCATTTGTTTTTACATGTCTGCCATCGTCGCAACGGGATGTGAATTTTCAGCGAGCCTCTTTTTTAAGAGCAAGAAAACTGCAAACTTATTATTTTGCCGCCTTCTCAAGTGATTGGTGGAGAGCTAAGGGGCGGGGCATCGGAAATCGGAGACTGTCGCGCACGCGCCTACGCAGGAGAAGTGCACGCCTTCTCACTCGCCAGCCTCACGCTTAACTGAAATCTGAACTGTCAATAATTATGACTTTGCAGCCCTCGCCGAGGACCATTTCGACTTTTTAGCGTCAGACATGGAGGCCGTGAGCGCGTGGAGTCCCCAGCAAGTTGTGGACTGGATGAAAGGTAAGAGGAGCGACCAACAAAATCATCAAGTGTGACGCGCAAATAATGCAAGAAAAAAAAATGTAAATCAAATGAACTGGTGTTTTTATCAACCGTGTTTGGATCCGAAGCTGCTGAAACATTTCGTGGCATGAAACAATAATTCACATCCAAAATCAGAAAAAGCAAAATTTACAGTGCAGTCCCACAAACGACAGCGAGCTGTTTTGTTCTCAACGTGTAAACGGAGCACGAGAATCGTGTGGAAGTCAAAAATTCAAGACTAAATATCATAATGTTCAGGATTCCAATACAAATGAATGATCAATCACCAATTAATCAATTATTAAATCCACCATCAGTTAACCGTTTTCTGGACTTGAAACAGTCCAGATTCCCAAAAGTTAGGCCTGGAAACAGTAAATATTCTCTGAAGGAGTTGTGGCTGACTGCAGCTCCTTGCGAGTGTTGTCATTTTTCATTTTTGCATTTGACCGCCTTATTCAGTCATTGGCTTTTGTGGCTCTCCTTGCCCGCACTCCAGGACATTGCAATCCCCTCATTACCAATGTCTCCTGTTGACGTGATCACGTGACCCGGGACGAGCTCGGCATGTCTGGACCGATCGGCTTGTTGCCGCTCGCACGACAAGCGACACGCTCGCACATCACATCCGCTCGTTATTTGAAACCAGCAGGTGACAACTTGGATTTGGAGTCATCTGTTTGCCGTCCAATCCGCTGCCACGCTCCGCCCACCTGGGGCGACATACGCCGTCCTTTCCACTCGCGCAGTTCCCACGAGAAGGATGCTATCGTAACTTCCACTGGAAGGAGTCCAAATCCTAACAGAAACTCTGCGGTTTGGACTCGCATAGGAAGGAGGAGGAGCCGTACTGGCTTGTTTGTTCAATGGGAGGAGGAACTGGAAAATACGTGACCATTAGCAAAGAGAGAGCAACACAAACAACAGAAGCTGGCATGCACATATATGTTATGTATGTAGGTTGCATATATGTGCATGTATACTGTATGTCTCTGTGTATTTTGGGGTGAACCCCATGTCGTCATTTGCGGGACCCTTGTTCGCTTTTTCGATTTTTTTTTTCCATACCAATTATAATGAGCATTAATTAGTCCTAGATTTTCGCTATTCATAGTCCTTGATGAACAGTCGGGGGTCTACTCCAGTGTATTGCACAGGGACGCGGTTTCTGCTCTGCCGTTATCTTGGTCGTTTTTTGCGGAGGAAAAAGAATATATGCCATTCAGTATCGTTACATTAGCTTGTGTTCCTTAAATCCCGATTACGCTCCGATTCGTGAGCCAGCCTGTGACACCTGACATTGTTTGCTCACGTTCAGGGATGCCGACGTCAAGACAAACTCGTGCGATTGTTTGATTGTTTGACAAGACAACATTGTAAATTCTCTGTGCTTCAAATTCAGTTTGACAAAAAACTTTAACTGGCTTGAAGCCACATATATGTATATATATATAGATTTATTTATATACTGTATATATGTGTGTGTGTGTGTGTTGCACAGACAATTGCACTTCCTGCTTGCGAAGATGAATGCCGCCCTCGAGGAAAGAGGAGAGAGGAAATTCCTCTTGAATGTGGTTTGTTATTGTTGTTGTTTGGTAAACACTGCAGGAAGTCGGTCAGGACTGCTGAGCGAATGCAGGTTATGACTAACCCATGAGTGTGTACATTTGTGTGTGTGTCTGCGAGTGCCCGTTTCAGTTGAACGAGATGTTGTTGATCTTCGCTCAATGATTAACTGGCGCGGCGATGAGCTGCTGCTCTATGCTCACGTGCCTGAGCGGACACTTTGTTGTTGTCTTTCTGTTCTATTAATCGTCCTGCTAAAGGAACGTGAATGAATGATGACCCTGCAAAACCAAGTCCGAGATGTCTTTTGAAATACACGACTCTGATGTTTGAAGATATTTGCTCACTGTGTGGTACTCAGTTGTAGAATTAGAGCTTGGGATGGGCGAGTACCAATAAAAAGCTTATTTTAAGGAATCGGGGATCGTGGAGGCAGCCCATACCAGCCGCCGATACTTGTGCATTGGGCAAAAAGTGAAAGCGCTCACTCCTCGCAGGGCTAAATGACACCTCTCCGTTTTTGGTTTTGCACAAAATGTTTTCGGAGCAACCAACAATGACAATCCCTTCATATTGGTATAACTACGTGATATGCATGAATTGAACTTTTTCTTCAAAGACATCATCCTTAAACAAAAGATGTCGCCAAGTTGTGGTCGGCTTCAAGTCATCTTTCAACGGGAGCAAAGTTTGTTGTTAGCTATGATGTGCCAGTTGTTGTTCTCGGGGTCAGAGTTGCGCCGGGCCCAACTACAGAAGTACGCCATCAGCACTTTGTTTGGTGGGAATGTTTCTCGCTAGCCCTCCCGCTGAGTGAATGAGTGTCGGCCATCTGTTGTCGTCCAAGGGGGAGAGCGTCCGGCCGTCCTATAACCACCTCGCAGCTGCCATTTGCTGCCCACCCAAGCCACCTTTGTTTGTTTGTTCTACTTTCGGTGCAACTCACACAAACTTTGAACTTGGTTCAGTTTTGAGAAGAGCTTTGCCATTTTCTCGATTCAATTCCATTTGATTCATGCTTGCTTACCCAGACAACAAAGCGAGAAGCAGAAAAGAGCTAGCTCACAAAAGCACAGTCGGCATTCTAGCGATTTCTCAAACTGAGCTTCAGTGTGGGTTGACCGGTTATTATCTACTGCTGCCTTGTTTGTCAGGGGTTAAAGTTGAGGGTTGGAGATGCGGTGGCGCCACAGCACCAGGCGAAGCCTCCCTGAAGGTTACGTCAGGTCACTTGGATTCAAATGGGATCACTTTTGACTTTTGGTCCCCACGAGGAACATTTTCATCCCTTTGTGTGTTTTGCTATGTAGGTCAATGGATGGAAGAATTAAATGATGGGTGGACAGAAGACTAAATGTTTTCTTATTCCCGTGACACAAATCAAATTGTCTCCATAATCGTGGCTTCATAATCACCTACAAAAATATCGACTGACAAATGTTGACTCTCGGCCTTACTTTGTTGTTGTTGTTGTTTTTTTAAAATTTATGTATTTATTTATTTTATTTTTGTCATTGAGGTCTGGACGACAGCCTGCAGCAGTACCTCCCGGCCTTCAGGTGGCAGCAGGTGGATGGCGAGAAGCTTCTGAAGATGACGCACCAGGAACTGAGCGCGCTGGGCGTGCTCAGGGTGGGCCATCAGGAGCTCATGATGGAGGCCGTCGACCTGCTCTGTGCGTTGGTACGCCATCGTCGTGGTTGACAGGAAGGCAAATGTTTTCTTACAGATAGAACCCCCCCCCCCCCCCCCCCCACCCAAATCTCTTTTACATCACAAGAAATATTCCACTCGATAGAAAAGGACTCTCTGAAAGTACCCGGTAATGATCCGATTAGAATAGCACTAGACGATAGCAAAAACTGACACACGCTGACTACTTGGCAGCAGTTTTCCATCTTCTTCAATCCAAAATGAGTCTTTTGTGCTGCTCGTTGCTTTCCCTGGGAGAAGAACAACGGCGTGGAGTCGGACAAACTGAAAATGCTGGTGGGCAGGATGAGGCTGGCCTACCGCGACCTGAGCAGCGCCGTGTCACAGCGCCGGAAGAACCCCGCCTATCACAGCAGCGGCGCCCACCGGCCCTCCAATGACTTCCTTACTGCCGTGGTGGAGCTCATCGCCGCCGCCAAGAGTCTGCTGGCCTGGATTGACAGGTGGGTGATGATGACCCCCTCCCTCCACCCCCAAAAAGCCTCAATCATATATCATTGTCCTCCATATTGAACATTCAAAAGTGGTACAGTCATGCTAGCAATGTAGCAGCCGTGGCTAACAACGTCTTATGTTTATGTTTCATGCGCACTCATGTTGGTGAGGGGCGTGGCTTTGATCACCTGCATAACTCCCCCTTTCAACTTCTTAAAAGACACTTTGGAAAGGATTCCTTGGCGCCTGTTCTCACTTTGTGGCTCGTCCACTTCTCCAGACAAGAATCAAAGCTTCAAGCTATTCATTTGTCATTACCGGCTGAAGTTGACAGTTTCATATCATTCCAATCTCATTTTATGCCATGACGCTTACAAATATCGGCTTACAGATGATGCGCCAAAGACTCTCTGTAACGACCCAGGCTAAACTTAACTCTTCCCCAGCGTACAAGAGATGTGTCACTTCGGCATGTCACCTTGACACCGGCTACCCTAGCCTACTTTCTTATTTTGAAAGGGTTTTGGCAGATCTTGTGATGTCTCATGGTTCTCTTGGAATAGGATGCAGAGAAATTAAAAAAAAAAAAACACTGAAAAATCAACACAGGAACCCTGATTCGAGCATCAAATCCCACAACCGTGATGCAAATGAGCTAACTGCTAGCCGATGTGCTCTACGAGCCAAACAAACACTTGGATTAGTCTCATTGAATTCCCAACATTTCTAGTGGGACTTATGCTTCCCCACCCTCATGACTGTCACTCAAATTTTACGCTTTGAGACGTACCAGCTCATTATACGCACGCAGACACACGTCTGCGCCTCCTTCGTGTTAGGCCTGTACGAGCCTGAAGAACATTCCCCACGTTTGACACGTGTCACTGCCATCACGGTTGCTTGTTTTCTCTTCTTTACATTCGTGTGAGACCTCTCTCGCTAACAGATGACAAAAACATGCAGGGCACGAATTGACAAACAAGCGACTGTTCGCTAGCCAACATCAGGGCACGGGCAACCACCGTACGTGAATAGGTGGAATATTATACATTTCAGGAACCTAGCAAGTGCAATGGCGTACAAGTGATGACATCATCAGCCGTCTTCATCCTCTTATGCTAATACTTCACAAGCAATAGTAAGTTCAAAGAAATCACAGCAGGATTAGAGGGAACAACTGTGCTTTTGTTCTTTGTGATCTAATGTGTCCGAGTAGGGAGAAGAATGCTGGATTATTTTTTCGGAAATCTCATTATTCATCGCAGTTGCCGTGTTCTGTGAAGCACTTTGTGTTATTGTTGCTGTTGTTCTTTTTTACCATGCAAGGTACAATGTCACTAAAAGTTGTATTTTTGTTATTGTTGTTTACAGGACTCCCCCGACGAGCGCCACTGACTTCACATCCACAAAAAGTACCATCGTTCAACTGTGTCTGGAGCTCACCTCGACCGTCCAAAAGGTCAGCCAGTTAGTCCCGCCCCTCTCGACACACTTCCTGTTGTTATCATCCGGCCTTCCTCTTCACTTTGTGTTTATTTGTTGACGTGATGAATAAATACTAGATCAGTAGCAGCAAAATTCCAATATTCACACAGACAGTCTACACTCGTGTTAATAACAACCAACTATGCACACAGTAAAAGTAGAAAAAAAAAGACAAAGATCAAGATTCATTCTTCAATTCAGCGGACAGTGCGCTACTCCTCCTGCTGTGTGCACTTTGGCCACCGGACGGCAATATAATCAATCATACAAACAGACGAAGAAGCGAGACCCACTAAGCTGCAAAATGATTGATGGCTGCGTGTGTTGCTGCACTGTTGGTGTTCACATATGCGTTCCATCAAGTGTTGTAGCAGCGCCCATAGATGCTAGTTTTATTAGCCTGTTTATGGTCTTTCACCTTATATGATAGCATTAAGCTACCATACTTGATAAAGTAATGTGGTTGCTTTAAATATACATGTCAGCCACTTTGTTTTTTTTTGCTTCGTTTGCCAGACTTGAATTATTTCCAAGCTTGTTTTCTTAGACTCACAAAGTTCACATAAGACGGTTTAATCTTGTTCGTCAAAGTACCACCAAAAAAGCTGCCCACACTCACTTTGGTTTATGTTTTGCCCTCACAGGATTTCACTGTTTATGAGATGGAAGAGAAAAGCCTAGAAGTGGTCAGTCGTTTTCTTTTTCTACACACACGCGCACCCACATATACACCCAAGCACACAAGCACATTCATACACACACTTCCTTTTCCTGTCCCGTGTTGTGTGCTGCTGTTTATTCAGCTCGGGATCGTCGACTTCCTGTCTTAGATGGGGCTTCCTGTTGGACAGGCTTTTGTTCACTGCATCCCCAGTGTTGCTTGTCTTTTCCTCTCCAAACCTCCAGTAATAAATAAATAAATAAAATGCCTGCTACAAACAGCAATGCTTTTAACATCAAGAATTTTGAGCGCTACTAGTCATGGTGGTTTGATGAAATACTAAGCTAGATAGCGAGATAGCTTTTGTGTGAAGTCCACATGCAAGAGAGGGAAATATCCTCAAAATGGGCCCAGTTATCAATACTCTGCTTTAGTCGCGCTATGTTCGCCTTGTAGGACTCGTCACCAAATTCAAGTTACAAATAAGGGAGGACTTCACCCTCAAGTGTTTCCTGCTTATTTTGGTATTTCCTGTGTCAGTTGCCGTTTTCCTGCGCTAAGGCGCTCCCATGTATGTATGGGTGTTTCAGTCTCAAGCTCTCAACAGCCTCTGTGAGAAGATGGCCCAGGTGACCTCCGACTCGTCTAAGAATGACCAGTCGTGTGTGGAAGAAGTTAACATCTCCAACATCAAACCGGGAGAAGGCCTGGTGAGCACTGGTGGAATTTGGCGGCCTCTAGTGGCCGTTTTGTAGATTGCGTGCAGCAGTCACCGGGTGTGTGATGCCTCGTAGGGAATCTACATCAAGTCCACCTACGACGGCCTCCACATCGTCACCGGAACCACTGAGAACGTGAGTCAAACTCTTGTCACGACCTTTTTTTTGTCATGACAGTTGACAATAAAGTTGTATTCAATTTAATTCAATGGCCGTTTTTTAATGCACCCCATTAAAATTCAGATTTTTTTGAAACAAAAAACAACGAGACACATCCCTCTACTCTTTGTTCAAAAAGAAAATCATTGTTTTAATTATCATCCTATGTTTGTCTATTTGCAACTTTAGTCCCCAGCAGACAAGACCAAGAGGATCCACGCTGGCGACGAGGTGATCGGAGTGAACGAGCAGACAGTGGTGAGTGAGGGCGACCACAGGCGTCCCCCACCGGAAGGGCCGCACTCCCTCACCGCCTCTCTGCTCTGTGATTGGTCCAGGTGGGCTGGCAGCTCAAGCACCTGGTGGCCAAGTTGAGGGCGGAGTCTGGCAACGTGCTTCTGGTGGTGAAGAAGAGGCCGTCGGGAACCACCGGTGCTTTTTCTCCCGCGCCGCTCAAAAACATGCGCTGGAGGCCCCCCCTTGTTCAGGTGAGCCCTGATGTGATGTCACAGTGTCTGCACACATACTCCTGCTTACTGACCTGTTTCCACGGCAACATTGCAGACATCATCGGGCCTTCCCAGGTGGCATCATCCTTCGGAGACCACCACCGGTGGCGGCAAGACGCCCATCTTGGATCTGTACATCCCCCCTCCACCCAGTGCCTCGTACTCGCCTGTGTCAGTGGAACACTTTCAGCTTGCAGCTTCCTCCTCTGCTGACCTTCACCCATAATGCATTTCTTCATCTTGGTCACACTCAGTGAGGTCATTCCAAGCGCCGAGGCGCGGCCGTGGTCTCCTACCTCATGTCTGGATGTTGACGTGTGCGGCGCCACCAGAACCGCCATCAACAACGCTCTTCAAGATCAGCTGCCCAGCTTGGTCCCGCTGCCGGTTCCGGTCCCGGTCCGACTCCGACAGCGCCACAGTGCACGCGGTAAGAGCACGCGCGAGAAATATTTAACTTGAACAAACAGTCAAATATGAAATACACAATTACTGTACTAAAGAAAGTTAAATACAACTGAGCACTACTTAAGAAATGTACTGCACTGTCCAACTCCCCGATTCCTTAATCACGAGATGGGGAGCTTTATTGGACTTTTTGAGACCTATCTAGGTCTACTACAAGATGACTGACTAATGTTTGTTGTCTATGCGGGTGCAGGTAAACCTCGACCCGTGTCCATGCCTGCCGAGGTCCTCTCGGGCGTGTCTCAGCGCGGCGCTCCAGGATGGAAAGGTAGATCAAGATAAAGTTGTGTGAGGCTAGACAAGACTCTATATGAAACAAATTCGGATTTGAACCCACAACTTCTGATCTGTAAAGCAGATTTGTTATCTAGTCCGCCACCGTGCCGCCTGACTCAAATCAAAGCGCGGATTTTTAAAAACGAATTCTGAGCTTTGACTTTGTGGTACAGTAGGCAGTCGTCTTCAGCGCTACCTGAGCAACGAAGGCATCGGCAGCATCACAGAGGAGGCGGAGCATAAAGTGGAGGAAGAACATTGCTTCCCGGTGCCGTACCGCCGGCACCCGTCCGTCCGTGGCGTGGACCACATCCGGGGCAGCCGCTGCTTTATCAGCACTGACCTGCACAACAGCACCACCATCCCTTACCAGGAAGTGGCGCCCAAGAAGGAGGCCTCCGCGAAGGCCAGCTCCAGCACCGCCGTCGCTTCTTCGCCCTCCGGCAAACAGTCGACGTCACTGCTCGGAGGCTGGCTGGCTCGCCTCAGGCTCCTCAGCCACTGACAAACTGACAGGTTTTGATTGACAACTCAAACAGCTAAGTGGTTTGCAAAGCGCACGTGGGCCTCACAGCCTGCAGCCTTCAAGTCATTTTAATCGGTTTTGAATTGCGATATTGACCCCCCAAGTTAACGGTTGCACCACTTGGCCAACTGTTGACGTGTTCGTCGTCTGAACCTGTTCGTGTTTTTGAAAATGTGCAATAACTCACAATACACTGGTGCATTAATCATTTATTTCATTGTGTTTAACGTTGATGTCACGGCAGCATCTTTGTACATTTCTGCTTTGCGACTCCTTCAACATGTGGAAGGTATTATAAATAAAGCCAACTCAACATGTAAAGATTCTCTTTATTTTGCACGTTCATTGTAAATAACACGAAGGGTAGATAGTAAAAAAATAATAATAATTGAAAATGATTTCCAATGTTCAAAGTGGAAAATTATGTCTTAAGGCTTCTGATAAGAGTAACTTGGTATTCAAACTACAGTATATTACATTGACAGAAATGACAAAATATTCATGTAAAGGACAAAGGACGTTGTATTTTTTAATTTCCCTTTCAGCAGAATCTTTTATTTTGAAGGCGTGCCGATAAGGACAATGGCCAATTTGACTACTTATTGCGACTGCAATATATTTGGACACGGAAAACGAAGATTGACAAATGAATAATTTCAACGGTTTAAAGATACTTAGCCTGGTTGAAATTGCCATCAAGGTAAAACAAAGTGTATTTCTGACTTGTTTTAATATTTGTGATTCAATGAGTTTCATTTATGACGCCTTGCAGGAGTAAGGCACGCTTTTAGCATTTAGCTCCCGACAGTGAATGGTGTTCTATGCTAAAATTAAAAAAAAATCCGCTTTTATGGACTTTTTCGCTCATTCGATGTAAGTTGTTTGTGTTGGAGTCTTCAAAGGTGAAGAAGAACATTTAAGAGCAACAGTAAAAACTTTCCAGGCTTCGTCTTTTCCAGTTTTGCCGTGTCCATGAATGTCCACTTGGTGGCGCCATTTCATAATTTCCTAAAATGAACGCCGCTAACTGGTCGAAAGACTGTTTCATTTGAAAAAGAATACTCACTTGTTTCTGTTATCTGGAAGATTTGATCAACGATGTGTTGTAATCGAGAAATGGTAATAAAAGTCTCTAAGTTATTAAAAATAAATAAATGTACACACGGTCTGCTGAAAAAAAAATAATATAAATATATGACGTAATGTTTTGATCCTCGGAAAGTCCATCCAGTGGGACGACACATTTCTGCCGTTTTGCCTTGGTCTGGCGCGCGCACACACCGTTGGGCACGCGCAGGGAGCAAAGTGGAACGGGTTTGGGTTCTCGTGCACAACCGAAGACACTTGTGGAGACAATCAGGCGCCCAAAATAACGTTCAGCCACTTTGCTGAGGGACAAGTTAAGGAATCTTCTCCTTCTTTTTGTCGTTCTTGTGGTCGTGCTGATGAGAGGTATTTGTGTCTTTTTTTATTTCGATGAGCCATTAATTTCTCCTTTTGCTCGTTTGAACTCCACAACGACACAAATTGCGAATGTTCACTTTTGGGGCCGCAACTAGTGATGATGTCATGTGAGGCGTTTAAGGCCCCTCGGGAGTGTTTTGGGGGCTGTCAGGAGGCCCCCGACTTTTTATCAACTTTGAAGCACGTCTGAGCAATTATACAAGAATGGAAAGCAGCCCATTTGGAAAATCATCTTTTTATCCGTTTGTCTTGATGATGATTTCACTCACCTGTGCTTCAGTTTTTGCTAATTGGATTTTTCTTATATAAAATGTTGTCTTTTGTCAGACTTTCATTGCGATGTGCTCAATTTCGAATCTTGAATTAAATTTGGTCAATAGAAATATGATCATATTTGTGTGTGCACTCAGACAAAATGTCATTTTAAATTGTTGGTCCACATTAAATAGGTATTATTAATTCTTAAAGGAATGCTCGGTCCTTTCTAAACATTATCTACAATTCATACTTTTACTCCTAATTAGTATTATCACTAAGTAATGGCAATCTAAAAATCATAGCAAATTATTAATGATAAATTATAATAACCGTATTGCTAGTTCTGATTTAGATCACTTCACAACGTAATAAGAGGGGAGATTGTGTTTCTTAGCAGGGTTGATGTTTCCACCTGTTCAGATTTTAACTGTTCCGTTAAAATATGTTAAACTTTCATTTGTTCTAGTCAGTATTTTTTTTAATTACTTTTGCAAAAAGTGATGCATTTTTGCGCATTAAATTTAGTGAGGAGATTAGAGAAAAGTCCTACGGACTGTTTGTTTTATCATGATTGGCTTTCCGTTGTCTTTTCGTTAATCGGGATTTCACCATAGTTCTGAAGGAATTGAACCTCACCAACCACACATTTAAAAAAACAAATTCTACTCTGGACCAGAGGTAGCCATTCATGAGAGGGCACTAGGTCACCGCCCCCACCTCTGTCCGTGGTCACCATATTGCTTATTTATAAAAGAAAGAAAATTATTTTTGAAAGATATAAATTTTACCAGTTTGAAGTTGAACCCACAATTGATTTTCAGTGAAACAAATGTGAAAATGTACTTTGGATGATTGAGGCTGTCATTTGACTTGGTGACCTGATGTATTTGTATGTCAAGATGGTGCCAAACTGTGAGCAGCATCCAAATCTTGTCGCTTAGCGCCAGGAAGTGATGCTCTCTGAGAAATAGGAAGTGAGAGGACGCCAAAGAGGGCAAAGCGGGACGCCATTCGTCGCCGTCCATGTCGTCCGAAACCAGCTCACCGTCACCTTCTTCCCGGGCTCCCTCGCCGTCACCCATCCCGCCGGGCGGCCGACCGAGCGTCTCCGCCCAGGGCATCTCCTTCCTGCTCCAGATGGGACTGACCCGGGAGCCTTTGACCCTGGACGCCAACTACTTGACTCTGTCGGCCATCGCCGAGCTCGTCTGCGCCGTCGTCGATCACAAGGTACAAGTGAAAAGTCACCCTGGTCTTGCCTTGGACTCGGCAACACACTTAATTTTGCTTCCTCAGCTAGGTCACGCGAGATGCATTCATACAGATATTAAAAACATTTTTAGAACAGTAGCAAAAGTGAAGTAAAATCAAGTACTTCTTGTTTGGTCATCACAATCAACCACACATTGATTGTTGCGCTTCCCCATTCTGTGTGTGTGTTTGTGTTGTGTGTGAAACACAAAACAAACATCACCCTTTGTTGCCGTCTCGACGTAAGGACACTCGTCAAGCTTGCTAGTTGCCATGGCGACCAAGGCCAAGTGCTGCTCAGGTGCACCGATTTGATGTGACGTTGTCGACTCAAACATTTACATGTTTTTAATCCTCGTGTTAAATGTTTCCCAACACAACAGCTTCACTTTCCACATTCTGATGACTAAACCCTCACTTGACCTTCCACCTTAAACGACTGACGTCAAGATTTACAGCGGCAGACTCTCTTCCCGTGACGCCCCCTAGAGGAGACAAATAGGTGCATGCTTGTCAGCAGAACATTTGCTACCATCATGACCACGGCCTCAAAAGTTGCTTTGCGTCTGAACTAGCAAATCAGGAAGTGAGTTTGTGTTGGATGTAAATGATGTTGAATCTGAGCAGGAAATCACTTGTCGTGTTTGCATGAACGCCAGCACACAGGTCCACGTTTCACTTTTGAAAACAGCCCAAACGTGAGATATCACAAAGTTATCCAGTTTCATTGAATTTGTCTGCAAATGATTATTTCTAAATGGCAAAGTTATCTATTTTCTATGTCGGCGATATATATTGGACATGAGCATTAGCATGCTAACCTTTGCATGTTAGCATAGCCCTCAACCCAAGGCATAAAAAGAGTTGATTGCGAGTTGAGAATATACATATGGCCATCGACCCAGAATGCATGTTCTTCAGTTGAAATGTGTGTACGTGTGTGTGTGTGTGTGTGTGTGTGTGTGTGTGTGTGTGTGTGTGTGTGTGTGTATGTGTGTCTGTGTTTGCTTTTTAAAGGATTAGTGCTCTCTTAAGTGATGATAATTTCCTGAGTGCACTGCAATTTATTGGGCGACATTTGTTCTGCCCCCCGCTGGTCAAAAGATGTCACCATCTCATCCCAACATTCGTGGTATAAAGGTCATGGGGCAGCCCTGAGCGAGGCCTCTCGTGACTTCAACCAGTTTGTGTGTGAGAGTGTGTGGTGTGTGTGTGCATGTGTGCGTGTGCGCGCGCCTCAGTTAATAGCAGATTAAAGACCGACTCAGTGTGCATTAAACACTTGCTTGCCCATTAAAAGACACCCAAAGTAAAACGGAGGCCAGCATTCAGTTGTATTTTTTTTTCTTTCTTCCTGAGGTCAAACCCGGGGCAAAATAATAAAAATCAGCTCAAAGCTCAACTGTGATGTAATTTTAGAAAATCGCAAGTAACAAAATACATAAAATTAATTAACATAAATTTGAGCAAGTAATCGTTTTGTTGAAGTGAGATTCTGACAAGCGTCAAAACCCGGAAGTGTGACATCACTCTAAGACAACAATCCCGGGGGCTCACTATGGAAAGTGAACAGAGCCAGTCAGAAATCGATTCGGAAAGCGACATTTCAAACTTATCTGAGGGGTTGCAGGTGTTTGAAAAGATGGAGGAAGAGGAGGTTGTTGGCAAGATGTATGTTGGACCATACATGTACGAACGAGCCAGATGCTCAGGATGTGGAAAATGGTGTGCCTGAACGGCCGTACATGGAGTGGAGCCGAAACACATCAGGATCAGAAGAATGCTTGTAACAAAGAATTATTATCAACACCATTGTGAAATTCATTCTCTTTGCGCAAATAAAACTGTATCGTTCCAATTTTCTGGTCCATTTATGTGCTCTATTTTGTATAACTCTAATGGCAAAGGGAAGTAAACAGGACAAACAACAATGCATTACAATGGTTGACTGGCTACTCGGCATTCTGTAAACGATGTCACTCGCCAGAGATTGCCGAACAAAAAAAGCATTTTCGATGTTAAGCGCGTTGCTATTGGTCAAACTATGAACCTGAGTGGGTTGTTCAAAAAAAGTTTCGAAAGTATGCTTGAAATAGTTTCAACCCTAATTATTACTCAAAAGATGGTTAGCTTAGTTCACACCTGACCTTTAATGTTTCACATCTTTAGAATGTCAGTTTAACTGTGTGTCTGTGTGTGTTTGTGCGTGCGTGCATATATTTTTCCTCCTTCATTGTAAAAATACGTTAGCTTCACGGAAGATGAATAAATTGCCCTAAGATGCGAATATGAGTTTGTCCGCACAGTATGTGTGAGTGGTCGATGGTAGCATTGCCCGTTTCTCTTCTTACACGTCAGTTCCCAGAATGCGGTTTCTTGAGGATGCACGACAAGATCCTACTCTTCCGCCATGACATGAACTCGGAAAACATCCTGCAGCGAGTCACCGCCGCCGAGGACATACGCGAGGGCGACCTGGTGGAGGTGGTCGTGTCGGGTCAGTGGGCGGCCGTCGCTCTTCATCGTCTGAAACGCGATGTTCTTTCCACTGGTGACGTCGTATTCCCTGATCGCAGCTCTCGCCTCGTCCGACGACTTCCAGATCTGCCCCCACGTGCTGTATGTGCACTCATACCGCGCGCCTGCTTTCTGCGATCACTGCGGCCTGATGCTCTGGGGACTCGTTCGCCAAGGCCTCAAATGTGACGGTAACACACCTGCCTCAAGTTGAACTAAGCTTGAAAGTTGAAATGTTTAAAGCCTTATCTCATTAGTAGACAGATGATTGTACAAATGGTTTAGTAGTACCAATTCAAGAGTGGTGAGCCACAGGGGTCAATGATGGGGCCTTTGTTGTTTTTATTGTACATGTCCTTCTGCGGGTGATACTACTATTCAATTAGCATTTGTACAGTTGCACTTAAGTTAAACATATTTGTTGTAGAAATGAGAGTTAAAATAGATCATGAAGAAATAGAGTAGAAAAGTAAACGAATTAATTCCTTCGAGTCATACCCAACGCTAAACTGTTTTGGAAACCTCACATTGGCAATGTTAAAACAAATGTGGCCAAATGCATATCAGTAAAAAGTGAAAAGCGGTACTAAGTAGGCTCCACCTTACTGCTCACTGTCTTCTCCTCTCTTAGTTTGGCTTTCCTGACATATGAGGTCTGAACCCACAGAGACAAAAAGAGTGCATGTGCTCTTGTGCAGGTTGTGGTCTGAACTTCCACAAGCGTTGTGCGTTGAAAATCCCAAACAACTGCAGCGGCGTCAGGAGGAGGCGAGCCTCTGTCTCCCTGAGCAGCACTCCCGCTTCTCTTGCGCGCCCGCCTTCGGTAGACTTCCCCAAAACTTGCAACACGCTGCAGGATGAGGTACTGAGGCGCTCTCCAAGCCCTCGTCAACAACCAACAAATATCTGATAGCTCACTTCAAGTGTTACATTTTCATGTTATAGTCTACCTTGACATGTGCTTGTAACACACTAGCTAGTCACACTAGCTAGCTTGTAACACATTAGGTAGTCTAGGTTCCCCAAACATCTCTCAAACACACACAAACACGTGCGCTGACAGCGCCTGGAGGCAAAGCAATGGATTTTCCATCCTGTTTCACACAGCCAACAAAGTGAGTCCTACCCACCGCCCCAACACACACACACTCAATGCATCATTAGTGGGTCACACTTGGCACATTGGTCATTAATTGTAGTTTGTGTGTGTGTGTGTGCGTGCGTGCGTGCGTGCGTGCGTGCGTGTGTGTGTGTGTATGTCAGAAGAAGGTGGATTATCCAAAGTGGGGCACATGCGGGTTGAGGCCAGTTGGTCCAAATCGGAAGCTGGTTGTTCCGTGGCGTGGAAAACTTTCGATTAATCCAAATGTCCTTTTTGCTTCCTTCTTTGTATTTGTGTGTTTCAGCTACAAAAAAATGGGCATTATTATTATTATTTCTTGTCATCATAAAAAATAATGTCCGGAAAAGTTAATAGTAGAGGATTTCATTTCAAACGGCGTATATGGGAAGTTTTGTCTTCTTCGTGCTGGTGATGCGCTATTGTTCTTTGCGTCTGTGTGAGCAGCAGCGCCCCCTGCTGGGCGGCGGGAATCGTATGCTTAACGATTGTCCCACCTGGATGGCAAAGATGGTCCCAGGCGGCGTTAAACTGCCGCACACGTTCTCTGTGCACACGTACGCGCGGCCCACCGTGTGTCAGCACTGCAAGCATCTGCTCAAGGGTCTCTTCAGGCAAGGCCTGCAGTGCAAAGGTCAGTGGGCTCATCACGCTGCATCGTTACCTTGTCCTGAAGTTTCTGGAACCTTCTGACGGTGCCCCCTCTGTTTAAGATTGTAAATTCAACTGTCACAAGAGGTGCGCGGACAAAGTTCCTCGAGACTGCGTGGGGGAAGTCCACTTCAACGGAGGTGAGTCCACATCTTTGTTAATTCGTTACATCAAGTACGACATGTTCATGTGACTTCACGTGCAACATGTTACGTGTGTCCTGTACTTGAGAAGGGACATGCAGTCCTACCCCGGAAGCCGAATCCACCATTGAGCTGGAGATCAGTGAGGTCGGCAGTGACGGAGGACACAGCGCCGACGAGCAGGACCGAGGGACCACGTTGGAGGACCACAAGATCTTCGATGACGGATCCTGCAAGGACAGCGAGAAGGTTGACGAGACGACGCAAGCTATCAGGTGACATGCACGTCGAGCAAGAACGTCCCCGGTTTCGAGCTGTTAAAAAAAAGCTATTTGTGTGAGTGTTGGGGCCAGAACAGGAATTACACGATGTGCTCCCTCTTACGTGTTCCAGTTAAGAGGTGAGCAGCAGCATTGCGCCTGGTCAGATCATTCATTACGATGAGCCATTTTAAACTGTTTTGACTGGCATTTATGTCACAAAGATAAGGGACTGCGAGAAGCCAATGTTTACTGATGCGTTTTTGTGCGTGCGTGCTTGTGCAGTCCGTTGACGAGCAGCAACATCCCTCTGATGCGAGTTGTTCAGTCCATCAAACATTCCAAGAGAAGAAGCTCCACTGTGGTCAAAGAAGGTTGGATGGTGCACTACAGTAGTCATGACAACATGGTCGGTACACACATACACAGAAACACACGTGTAAATGGACTCTTGTGTACCACTCTGACCTTGACGTGTCCGTGCAGCGGAAACGTCATTTCTGGTGTCTGGACTGCAAAAGTCTTACACTCTTCCAGAACCACAGCGGAGCCAAGTTCTACAAGGTACAGACACAAGATTTGTTTGCACCAAACCTAGACTTAGACTTAGCCTTGATTGAGATCATTTCTTAAACCTGACTTCTATCTGTATTCATCATAGATTAGCCTCAGGCTAGATTTAGAACTACAACTAGACTCAATGTCGACTCAATGTGAATAGATTTACATTCGAAGAGTGCAAAGGGGATTCGGCCGTTGGCCAATCCTTTGCACACATTCTTACTTTCAAGAGTTGGAACAGAGCCGACAACAAAGGAGGTAGTAAATCACAGTAAGGGATGAATTCCTCGACAGGAGATTTAGACAAGATGAGATTTAAAGTCCTTTCTATTTCGGTAAGATCTATTCCGAGACTAGTTTTAGATTCGCCTTTGATTTAGCCATTGCTAAAAGGTGACATAACAGTTCCGATGCATGTCCTCAGGAGCTGTCGTTGTCCGAGATCCTGCGCGTGGAAGCTTCGCATGAAATTGTCGGCCCGACGGTGGGCAGTAGCCCTCCTTGCTTCCGCCTGGTCCTCGCATCCGGAGTCATCTACTATGTCGGCGAGGACGACCGCGGCGCAGCTCAGGAAATGGGCCGCACTTGGGAGAAGGCCATCCGTCGGGCCTTGATGCCCCTCACCCCCAAATCCAGCCTGAACACCGGAAATGGTCAGGACCACAGTGAGTCATCAATGCCAAAAATATATGGTGGTTGTGTCAAAATTTGTAATGCGACAAAAAAATAATTTATAATTGATCATACAGTGGTACAGTGAAACTCCTCTACAACGAAATCATGTTTGCAGCAAGAAATTTTTCACAACAGGGGGCTTTTCACTGTAGCAAATTTGATCTCAGATGTAAACACACGCACACACAAACATATTTATTTTTATTCCAATAGTGCATAAGTTTGAGCATACACTTATTTGACACTTCATATAGTCAGTGTAGAAAGAAAAAAAGGGAAAGAAATTGTGAAATTTACGATCAGCATTCACTTTCACTTACATCAATTCTTGGATAATGTCTTTTATTTTGTTTCCTCCGTCTTTCATTTTGATCACGTTTACCCTCACTTCCAGCATCAGAGCTCTTCTTGTCTTCGCTGCTTGACATCCAATGGTCCGTTTTGTAGCCATTTTAGCAATGCAACGTTCTTGCTGCGTCTGAAACGAACAATAACAAATACTTCCTGGACTACTGCGCATGTGTAAACCAGTGTGGTGGTTGCTGTTGCCGTTTCCAAACGAAACAGTAGAGGTCGCTGTTGGATTAGACTTCGTTGTAGTGAATCTCGTCGCGAGGCAAGAGGAGAGAAAAAGATTTCGTATTATGAAACAGGGTTTTTTTCGTTGTATGGGGCGCAGGAAAGTGGGAATGGTGTTAATGCATGAAGATTTTTTCACACTATGGGGCATTTTCGCCCATGTAGGTTTCGTTGTAGTGGAGTTTCATTGTACGTCTACTTACGAAATGAATTGCTTCTGGAAGAAATTTAACTAGAAAATGTTGTAAGTGGAGACGCGTTTTCCATGTAAATGCCCTAATCCGTTCCAAGACCCCCCAAAATTCAGAAATAAATGTTTTCCAAAGCATAAAAATGCATCAAAATATGTGACAAATAGATGTTACAATTATATTATTGCTCAATAAATGAGAGTTGTGCACAACAAGAGGCAATATTTTCCTGTTGAGGCGTTTCGTAACTTCAAAATTTCGTATGAAGAGACCTTCGTAAATTGAGGTACCACTGTATTATGAGTTAAAACCATAACTATTCCACCAACATTGATCCCACAACACTTTCACAACACTCATCTCACAACATTACACTTAGAACGTGAGTGGTCATTCATGCACTCTGGAGTCTTCGCTGCTCTTGCCGCGGATTGGTGCTTTTGATAGCAGCACTTGCATCGATGATGCACCAGGAAGCGGAATCGCATCTGTGCTAAATCCGAATGGAGCTCGACGTTGCCTGTGAGCCCTTGACAGCCGCCGCGAGACCACAACAGTCAGTCACACTCAAGTGATTGTGATTGAAAGGATTTCAGGGGATTTTACGCCTCATCCGCCTCGCTTTTTGTGGGGAATTAACAGAAAGCTTTAACTCCTTTTAGACGTTTTTACCTGGTTAGTGCGCACACCCCCCACCCCTTTGCAATCACATTGCAGACACCATTATGCTAATACACGTTACGCAACACACGTTTTTTTTTCTGTCAGACCGACCCCAAATGACTGGAAGCTCTCACTCCAGGATCAGGAAGTGCTCCTCACGAGCGACGAAATAAAAGTTGCTTATCAAACATTTGACCCAAATGTAAGCAATAACGGCACAGAGCAGCAGCCTTTCTGAATCAATAGCGGCACTCTCATGGAAATTCACTGGCGGGCAGGAACTGCGCTGCCTTTATTTTGGTAAACGGGAAGTTTTCGCTAAAAACCAAAAAGTGATGTTGTGGTGTGTCCACAGAGGAGCTGACCAGCAGCATATCAGTTTGCAACTCGCAGATCCAAGAAAACGTGGTGAGTCCTCACGTTCACGACATCGGAAAATGATCTTCCCCTTGATTATGATTTTCCCTACTCTCTTCCTCATCCAGGATATCAGCTCTGTCTATCAAATCTTCTCCGACGACGTTCTCGGGTCAGGACAGTTTGGCATCGTGTATGGAGGTAAGCTCATCACGGAGCAACTCGCAATGAGTCTCACAAGTGTGCACTTGTGGGATGCAGATGCCCCCTAGCGGTGTGTTGAAGAACCACTCGACAGGAAATTTGTATTTCATTTTAGTTGAAGTCGTTAGACGAAAATGAATTAAAATTTTGGTCCTAATTTAGTCATCTGATTGCATCTTGGTTTCAGTCCAATTTTAGTCGACTAAATTAAGAATGAATAGAGTCAATGTTTTCCTCCAGCATACATTAAAAACTTTTATACAGAAAAGTAGAACACCCACTGTTCATTCATCAAAATTAAGTGCAGTGTGCAGTCCTTGCCACAACAATGCTGGTAACACAACCACAGAAGGCGAACGTGTTTACTTTACATTTTAAGGAAAGCACTTTGTGCTAAGGAGACGGAACAGTCTCACAACATTGGCAATGGCAGCATTATTTACCTTGGAGAACATCTCCAGTAGGTGGCCCGGTGGTCCAGTGGTTAGCACGTTGACCTCCCAGTGCAGATGTACCGGGTTCAATTCCAGCTCCGGCCTCCCTGTATGGAGTTTGCATGTTCTCCCCGGGCCTGCGTGGGTTTTCTCCGGGTACTCCGGTTTCCTCCCACATTCCAAAAACATGCATGGCAGGCTGATTGAACACTGTAAATTGTCTTAAATCAAATCTTTCTCATCAACATTCTTCCCCAGAGCGGGATTAAAAGTGGAGACTGGCTTTCGTTCACCGCTCCAATCGGCCTCTGTTTGGTTCTTTTTCCCGTCTGTTTTTTTTTTCCCGATCGGCGTATGGATTCCTTCATCTAATTATATTTCGTCGCTGTGGTTTTTCGTTCGTCTTTTATTAATTTAGTCATCGTATCAATGAATGACTTGTATTTCAGTTTATGTTTCGTTTTCATCTGAAAACAAATATTTGCGACGACAATTTTTAGTCAGTGAAATGAACAATGTCTTTCACCCTTTCCACTACAGTGGACAGCTTATCATGTTATCAAGGTTACAGGGTGCACGGGTTAAGAAGTGAATTGTTTTCACGTTAATTTTCGGAAGCTTTCACGTACAATGCATTTTTTTCCAATTGGATTTTGATGATGTTGAGACATTTTGATGTGGAGTTTTGGTCGTTGTCGTCTTGCTCAGGCCAACACAGAAAGAGCGGTCGCGACGTGGCCATCAAGATCATTGACAAGATGAGATTCCCCACCAAACAGGAAAGCCAGCTGCGCAACGAGGTGGCCATCTTGCAGGTATCGGGGCCCACTGGTATATTGAGACGGACCCCCGAACGTCCAAGTTTCTGCCATGTGTGGCCAATTGATATCCACGGCATATGCGCGGACTGCTTTAAACTGTCATGAAAACATTGGAATAATACATTTGGCGATTTGGTGCCCCTCTTTGGCAAATATTTTGTTGTGCGCATTCGCCCAAGAGCTTCTCGTTTTTAATGTGATGATCATAAACGTTTACTCCTTTGATGTTTAGGATGTTTGGTAGAGAATAAGCACCAAAAACAACATACAGTGGCACCTCCCATTTTTATTTTATTTTATTTTTTTATCCAGTTTTGGATTTTTGATAATTCTTGATCAGCATTTTTCCCCCAGTTTTCATACATTTGCGCACACACAAAAACTCAGTCAAATATTTTACTGGAGTGCATGTACGTTAATCTGAAGCATTGCATAAAAAAAGCTTAACGGAAGGCAAGACATGTTTGATGTTATCTCTCTCTCTCTCTCTCTCTCTCTCTCCCCACTCCATTTCTCCCTCCCTCTCTCTAGAACCTGCAGCACCCCGGCATCGTAAACCTGGACAGCATGTTCGAGACACCCGAGAAGGTATTCGTAGTCATGGAGAAGCTCCACGGTGACATGTTAGAGATGATCTTGTCCAGCGAGAAGAGTCGCCTACCCGAGCGTCTCACCAAGTTCTTGGTGACGCAGGTAAGCGCCACAATTACCGTTATTTTTCGGATTATACGTCGCTCCCGATTATAAATCGCACCAGCCAAAAAATGCATAATTAAGAAGGAAAAAACATATATCAGTCGAAATTTCTTTGATAAAATCCAACACCAAAAACATACATGTCATCTTGAAAGGCAATTTAAAATAAAAATAAAATAGAGAACAACAGGCTGAATAAGTGTACGGTAGACTAACGTTACATGACTAACATGCCTGGTTATGTCAGTAACGACGTAACATATTAAGAGTTCTTGAAATAAATCTAGCATAAAGAACATGCGAACAAGTTTCTCAAACTATCATTTTCACTCCAAATCACTAAATCCAATGAAATCTTCATCCTCTGTGTCACTTTTAAACAACTCCCCCAACTCGGGAGGTAGACGATGCGCCGCTTCCTCTTCTACGTCGCTTACGTCAGACTCATCGTCGATTTATCAACACAGACCGAGAGCGCCCTCTTGTGGTTTAATGTGAAAACAACATGTGAAATGACAGAATCGTGTTCATAATTTCTTCTTCTTCATCTCCTTTTGGAGTTCATGTTGTTGGGATAATTACTCAATTAGTCTCACACAACTCGCTAGTGCGGCAAAAAAAGCAGCACGCTTGCCCGATCCGCTCCGAGGCAAATTCGTTAAAACCGCTGCTTTCAATTCTAGGACTGCCTATTCGAAACATTGTTTGTCTATTTGGGTTAGTGCATCGCCAGCCATGAACCTCCCGTTCCTGCAGCCAAATAATTTATTTCTGTTGTGCGTAGATCCTGGTGGCCCTCAGACATCTGCACTTTAAAAACATCGTCCACTGCGACCTGAAGCCCGAAAACGTCCTCCTGGCTTCAGCGGAGCCTTTGCCTCAGGTGCAAACACGAAAACAACAAACGCGTACCGCTCGACATGAACGGCCTCCGTCCTTCTCTTCGACCTCTTCTTCAGGTGAAGCTGTGCGACTTCGGCTTCGCTCGCATGATCGGGGAAAAGTCCTTCCGGCGTTCCGCGGTTGGCACGCCGGCCTACCTGGCGCCGGAGGTTCTTTGCAACAAAGGTTACAACCGCTCCCTGGACATGTGGTCGGTGGGCGTCATCATCTACGTCAGCCTGAGCGGAACCTTCCCTTTCAACGAGGATGAGGACATCAACGACCAGATCCAGAACGCCGCCTTCATGTACCCGCCTCGTCCCTGGAAGGAGATCTCAGAGGACGGTAGGCCATCCGGAAACTTATCTGGTGCTCACAAATGTGCGGCTAAGGCTACGTTTACACGATGCGGCCACAGCCGCCCCGTTTTAGCCCATCGTCTGCGATTCAGGGTGGTTGTGAGACAACTTGTGACAAGAAACGAACATTAACACACATTAGTCCAGCAGCGGTATACATCTGCCCCCCAACACCACCACCCTCCTGTCCCAATGCCGACACCCAGTTTTTTTTTTTTAAATTAGCTAAATATAATTCACTGAGTCTGAAATAATGACAAACATCTGACTGAGACTTTTTCGTTTATTCTATTATTTACAATAACTCCATAGCCTATTTAACTCATTCACTCCCAAAGACGTTTTTAAACGTCTTTTCAGACTTGCCATAGAATTGGCTGGTACTGAATGAGTTTATGAGATAAATGGGGGAGGGATCACAAAAATGCATCGATAGTTTTTTTTTTTACCCCATTTAGATGAAGCAATTTTTTAAAGTAAATAAAATTAATAAAAATAACTGATATAAACGATCAATTTTTACTTTCCGTAATTTTAAGAATTGTATCTGAGTGTACATCAGTAGCAGGCAAAATACCTTCCGTACTTTATTTATTTATTTATGGGTGGGGAATAATAAGAGAAAGTAATTAAATGTGCGCATACATTTAAATATACAGTATATTTTATTGAATGATTGGTTGACTACCGGTAATCATAATTACAGTCATTCAAAATAAAACATTTTAAAAAAGAGAATGAATCATTGTTTACTCCTAAAATAAATTGTTTTTCATACAAAATTTCATTTTATGAGGGAGGGTTGATCAGTCACTTAAAAAAAATAATCTAATGTGGCTCTTGGAGCAGAAAAGTTTGCTCAGTCATGCACATGAGTGTCCAAAAAATGTCAGTTCAGCTTTTGAATCAGATGCCGCTGGTCTTGTCTCCCTAGCGACAGACCTGATCAACAACCTGCTGCAGGTGAAGTTGAGAAAGCGCTACAGTGTGGACAAGTCCCTCAGTCACCCGTGGCTGCAGGTAAGCCACAAGCTAAAAGGCAAAAAAAAAAAAAAAGGCTTGCGCTATCCGGATCGAGTCAGACTAGCATCCGGTCCTCTAGGACTTCGACACCTGGAAGGACCTTCGCGACTTGGAGACGCGACACGGCGACCGTTACATCACGCACCAGAGCGACGACGCACACTGGGAAGATTTGGGTGGCGACAGAAGCCGGCAACACGCAACCACACCCTCACTGGATCGTCAGGACCAGGAGGATCAGCAGGACTCCTAGCCCTAAAGACGGGCTTCTCAAACATTTGCAATCCGGGGAGACGTTTTTGCAAGGAGCCCCCCCAGAATCCAAACTCAGATGCAACATACTTGCCATGCGCAGCCCTAAATACCATTTGGGAATTAAAAAGAAGAAGAAGAAAAAAACACAGCAGCGTTCATTGATTAGCAACCAGTCCATTGTTTGTCTATATGTTTGAGTAGCGACCAGTCCTGGGATAGCCACCTCTCCTCCTAATGAAGAAAAACGGACTGATGCGCTTAGGTAACGCATCACTCTTTTATTCTTTGGCTTCTTATTTGAATGTGTTCCGGTTCGGGTTGGGTCAGGCGAAGCGGATCTCGGTGAAGCCGGCGATAGGCGGCTGCGCCGGCGACTTCTTCTCCAGTTTGAGCCCGGTGGCCATCTTGGGCCGGGCCAGCCGGCTGGGGTGCAGCAAGCCGAAGAACAGGAAGCGCTCGCCCATCTTTGCGCCGTCCGTCAGCGTCTCGTAGCTGCGTAGCAGCTGCTCCTTGTCCGACTGGTTGCTGTTCCTCAGCAACACCTGGGTAAGAAAAACGGAACGTCATCACGCATGAGAAAAGTCGCTGGAGGATTTATTCCATATCCTACTAGCGCGTACATCTTCACATCTGCACTTTTCTCACTCGAAGACATTTCAGATGTTTTTTTCACTGCGCTCTGACATTGCTCCAGATCCTCTGGGCTGCACTATTAGAACAGCTGCATGTTACTAGAGAGTCAAATCCATCCACTAGTTGACATCTACATGCTCCGATTTCATCAATTGGCAAATTTGCACAAAGCAACATTTGTAGTGTGCCTTTATCTCCAATCATTTTCAAGTTAAAAGCTTTTCATCCATCCATCCATTTTCTGATCCGCTTTATCCTCACAAGGGACACCCTGAACCGTTTGCCAGCCAATCACAGGGCACACAGAGACGAACAACCATCCGCGCTCACACTCGCACCGAGGGACAATTTAGAGTGTTCAATCAGCCTGCCATGCATGTTTTTGGAATGTGCGAGGAAACCGGAGTACCCGGAGAATACCCATGGACAATTTAGAGTGTTCAATCACCCTGCCATGCATTTTTTTCGAATGTGCGAGGAAACCACAGTACCCGGAGAAAACCC